>NC_056525.1:240585062-240691201 GCF_019175285.1 Sceloporus undulatus
TTTTACTACACCAAGGTATGTAATTAGACTTGAACATCCACAGATTTTGGAATTCATGGGGGTGGGGGTAGCTGTAACCAAACTACAGTGGTTATCAAGGGTCCACTTTACTAAGACCCCTAGATCATGTTCACATCCATTTGTGGAAGTGGAGTTGCTCATGTGGTGTTGTTGGGCAGAAATGCACATTTCATGCATGAATGTACATGTGTATTGTGTGTGTGCATCTGTGTATCTGCTGTTTTGTTTATCTGTGCAACACTGACATAGGTCAATTGCATAGGACAATTAATAGGTAATTGTGCATGCAAAGATTCAGAGTATGCATCATCAATCTAGACTCTAAGCCATGTGGTGCAGGAAGCATCTTGTTGAACCATCAAATGTGACTGATCGGCTTCTTTCTGAACTCTGTAGGCCTGCCTTGGAACAAAGAGGAAGGACTGGTTTAGAATAAAGTTGGGAGAGTATTTCCCCCCCAAAGACTGGTGTGGATGGATTAAAAAAAATTTCCCATGGTGTCAAAAGGGGACTACTGAGTATAATTAAGGAAAGTTGAAGAATATCCACCCACACACTGTCTGTGCAATGCAGATGGTTTGGTGGTGCTGATGGAACTACATGCTGAGGGAGACACAGGGCACATTGGAGTCTAGCAAGGCCTGGCTTGGTTCCCTGCAGAGAGCAGGTCTGCTCACTCTTTGCACCAAGCTACAGGGGTTCATGTATTTAAAGCAAGGAAGTTTGTTCAACTTTCTTCTGTGATTCTTACAGGTCATCAGTTGGCTATGAATACAGCTATCACAAAAGAGAAAATACTCATGGGATGTGTGGGGTGCAGGTGGCTGCAAAGCTCTCTTTGCCCCATTGCTGGATCACTTGTCATTACTTGATAGAAAAGTCTGAGTAATACAGTAGAAACTCAAATAAGCATGAATTTCTGAACGTTTAATTCCCGTTTTTTTTTTCCTAAGGGAAAGGGAGCAAAAGTTCGACAAATCTCACCTCACTCTACAGTGACTTATGCAGCCCCAGCTTCCAGTATGCCTCCAAGAGCTCCTGCTCCAGACCCTTCATCTTATAATTTATTTATCCCTAACTCTGGCTAGTTATACCTCCAGCTTTGAGATGTTGTAATTGGTAAATTTGGGCTTTTCTACCCCCTAGGTGTCTTTTCACACCCTGATGGCAGAGTGGTTAAATGCCTGTAAGGCAGCCACTCACTCACAGACCACAAGGTTGTGAGTTCAATACCAGCCAGGGGCTCAGAGCCGACTCAGCCTTGCATCCTTCCACAGGCTGATAAAATGAGTAACCAACTTGTTGGCGGCAATTACCTTACACATTGTAAACCACTTAGGGAGTGCTTAAGTGCACTGATAAGCAGTACAAAAATGTACTTGCTATTGTTAATTAACTTTTGGTTTGTAGGCGGGAATCCTTCTCCTCCAGGTGGGGGGAATCTCCCAAATGGTTCAGACTGGTCAGCTATACCTCCTAGAGCAGGGATTGTTAAAATGGGGCCACATGGGACTCCTAAGGGTTTTTTTTTTAACCTCCAGATTCCCCAGACTATAGTTTGACCACAGAAAGAGGAAGAGAACAAGGTAAGGAGAAGGAAGAAGTTGTTGTTATTGTTTTTGCTACTATTGATGTTGCTGCTGGTAGTCAACAGCTATTTCTAGAAGGCTCCGGAAGTGGCAATTCACCTCTTATTTAGGTTGAAGTGGGAGGCCTACATTATTTTAACATTGGGGTACTGTGCTTCAATGCTGGAGTTGGACATCTGGCCATATCTGATTGTATTTTGTTTGGGGAGGAGGTGACATTTTTGGCAGTCTGTGTGGCCTCCAGGGACAGAATACTGACCTTCAGATCCTGATGCCCATCCCTACCTTGGAGGCTTCTCAGCATGTGATTGGCCAATTTTTGGTAATTTGGGGGGAGAGGTTGGGGGATTGTAAGGATGCAATACAGAAACAGCCATGGAGGCTCATATGGCCTGCCCACCACAGGTTGCCCTGTTCTGTGCTCCTGCCCAGTATTGCTTTTCCCCTGCTGCTTCCACTTCTATCATGTTGACAACCATGTAGGCATATTTTTAAAAAATAAAAATAAATGGAAGAACATAGTTAGACTGAAAAGACAATTGGCAAATCTCACTATTATGTTTGCAGTGGCTATAGAACCAGAGAGTCAGAAAAGGGCATTAACCAAATGTAATCAATAATGGTGTAAAATGGCATCGCATTAGGTATGGACCCTGTAATCATGCATCTCACTTGCCATCTTATGCTGCCACATTCCCACAGACTGCATACTAGGGCAAAATGTTGTCCAACTAGGACATAAAGACAGCATCCATACCCTCCAACTGTCCTGATTTGACAGGGAAAGTCCCGAATAATCCTCTATTGTCCCACCTGCTTTGCTGCTTTAAAAATGTCCCAATTTCTTTCTTCTCTTCCCACTTTCTCCCTTTGTTCTGAGTTTACCCCAGTTGCTGCCTACTGAGTTTGCTTTGGTCAGGCCCCACCTGGAATTCTGGGCCCCACAATTAAAAAAGGACATGAAGAAACTGGAGCGTGTCCAAAGGAGGGCGACTAAAATAGTGAAGGGTCTGGAAACCATGCCCTATGAGGAACAACTTAGGGATCTGGGGATGTTTAGACTGGAGAAGAGAAGGTTAAGAGGTGATATGATAGCCATGTTTAAATACTTAAAGGAATGCCATATTGAGGAGGGAGCAAGTGTGTTTTCTGCTGCTCCAGAGACTAGGACCTGGAACAATGGATGCAAGCTCCAGGAAGAGATTCCACCTCAACATTAGGAGGAGCTTCCTGACAGTAAGGGCTGTTGGACAGTGGAACACACTCCCGCAGAGTGTAGTGGAGTCTCCTTCGTTGGATGTCTTCAAACAGAGGCTGGAAATTTCCTTCATGGCAGGGGGTTGAACTGGATGGCTCTTATGGTGTCTTCCAACTCTACTATTCTATGATTCTGTGGGTTCAAAGTGAAAAAGTGGTCTGAACTCAATTAATTCACCTGTGGAGGGGAAGGGAGTAGAATAATGACATCCCCAGTAGGCTCAGGCAAAAGCAAACTACTGCAGTCTCTTATATTTTGTGAGTTCTTTCTCATTAACAATGTCTTCTTGAGCACATCTATCCCAGTTTTCATCTGTTAAAAGTTGGCAGGTATGTGGTCCTGTTCTGAAACAGGAACTCATGAGCAACTACAATTGATCTTCACCCAGCAGGACAGTAAATCAAAGAACAGAGTCATCCCTGCAACCCAGGCACCAGAACCTGAACCATATTCTGAAAGGGGAGACTGAGATTTCAGTTCTTTCCCAATATGACAAAACTTGAGGTTAATAAATACTGAGAGTGGGTTTTCTTCCCCCGATGTAAAAATAAATTATTGTTTTCCTTCTCAATTGAAGCCCCCTCAGATAGGGTTATTATTCATAAACAAAAAGAAGAAGACCCACTTCAAAATAGATCAATTGACTCCCTTTTCTGCTGTGATAATCATCACTATTGCCCTCCTGTTGCAGTTCACTGTATCACACAGGAGATCAAAGGACATCATCTGAATCTTGTGCGGAAAACCTTTGCCGCTTGCCGATACACAAAATACAATTTGCAGATAGCATCACAGCGTTGATCAAAACAGACGCTTTCCCAATTAGATTTAAAAGAATTCTTAATTGTTATAGATCTAATCTTGGTGTACACAGTCTCTCCCCCCCCCCCTTCCACTGACTGTTGCATTTCACAGCCTTTAGCCTGTTGTACAGGGACACTCATTTCCTCTGAGATTTTAAATAACAGACAGGCTTGAATAAGCAACAGTCAGTGCCTTCCTGACAGGTAGGTGCCAATATAACAGCAAATCAGTGTTCCATGCAAGCCCAGGAAAGGGACCATGCATTTATAATGTTCATGGGTTTAGCTGTTCATGGGCTTGGAACTGCCAGAACACATAATGGCAAAGAAGAAGAGGAAGATACTTTTATTTCTGTCCAGGCCAGTTTTTATTATATGCCATTTACCAGATCCCATAAATTGTTGAAAATTGAGCACTCCACTGGTTACAACCCAACTGAATTAGTAGTGGCAATAGTCAAGAGTGCAGCCAAGAATATCTAGGCATGCATCTACACTGCAGAAATAATGCATTTTTACACCACCTTAACTGCCATGGCTCCATCCTACAGAATCCTGGGATTCATAGTTTGGTGAGGCACCAAACAGCAGAGAAAGCTAAAGACCCTGTACAACTACCAGTTCCAGGATTCTGTAGGATGACTTAAAGTGGTGTCAAACTGAATTATTTCTACAGTCTAGATGCACCCTAGGTGTCTCTCCCTAAGTAACCTATTTTTGGAATATAGACTGCCATTCTTCTTTCCTGTTTCCTTTTAAAAATAATTGTTGTTGCCCTTTCAGCATCCTGTGCTCATGAAAGCCAGCTCTAGGAGCTTTTATGAATTTTAGGACCTTTCCTTCTGATCTATAACTGAATGGATTTACAGAAACAATACAATATTTTCTCTCTAATTACCAATTCCAAGAGTATTTTAATAGGCGGGTCTAGATCCTATTATTAAACTGTCCTGTGTCCTTATTTTAATAGACTGGTCCTAATCCTACAGTTAATACAGTTAATAGATCCATTGAATCAATGGGATTTACTTAGGTCTTCACCCACCATTGAAAATTGATTCAATGGATCTGCTCTAGTTGGGGCTAACTAATGGGATTAAGGCCATAAATTACATACCATATTTCTGTACACTTCTATTATAAGTACCAACAGTCCAATAATACAAAACTGACTTAAACTTAGCCAACTCATCTGTCTAGTTCAGTACTATGTACTCAGAGCAATAGTGGCTTCCTAGAATTTCAGGTACAAGTCTTTCCTAGATTGACTGGAAAATGTTGGGAATTGAACCTGTGTCCTGTGAGTTTGTATGTAGTAGGTATGTTCCACTGCTGAGCTCCAGTCATACTGCTTGAGACCTCCAGACATGGAATGTATGAAGTTACAATTAAAAAGAGTGACTTCGAATATACACAGAATGCCTCTCTTAACACTGTGTAAAAACAAGCTAGGCGATATTGTTCAAAAGTTAACAGCATATAATCAAGGCAGATTGGTTTAAATATTAAGGATTGCTATTATGTTTTAAAAGTATAAAGGGCCTTCTGGCATGACTGTTTTATTGTTTCTGTCTGCTTGTTTTATATAAATACATAGATACTTTGCATACCTATTTCACTTGCTATTACAATAAAGATGCTCGGGACAGACTCCTGGGACATCTAAATTGTTCAGATGGGCAGAGTCTAACTGGATATAAAGCTCACTATTAAAAGAGATCTTGCAACACCTTTGAGATTAACTGAAAGAGATAAGTTTGTAGCATGAGCCTTTATAGACTTGAGTCTATGAAAGCTCATGCCTCCAACCTTTCTTTCAGTTAGTCTCAAAAGTGTTACAGTACCCTTTGTGTACTGATTTTCCAGACGTACACAGCTATGTTTTTGAATTCTACCACCAGGTATAAGGATGTTTCTGTAATAAGGCATTAAAAAAAACACACATACACAACACAGAAGCCTGTATTCTGTATCAGCTACTTAGTTAATAGCAATTGTGAATATGGAACAGTTACCTAGATTTACTCATCCATAATTGTTCCATATTCATGAACTACTACTTAGTCATAATTGTGACCCTATTGCCATGATTGTAATTCCTTCCTCCAACTTACTTTACTGGGTTTCAGCTGCTTGGGGTGGTCCATTCTACTGGTGAAAGGAGCATGGATAAATTATGAATCCTTCAAGTTTTGGGTGGTTAGGCCAGGAGAGGATATTTAGTTAAGTACACTTAAGTATAGTTAAGTATGGTTAAGTATACTTAACTAAGTAGCTTTGAATACTGGAAAGAACATTAGTAGTTTTTCTTTGCTGAATTGTACCTTATTTAACATATTTTTCAAATCACAAAAAGTAATCTCTAAAATGTGATAATATGAAAATTAAGTCCCATTTATTTGAGTTTCACCGGAAGTTGATTAATCAACCACCTAAAATGAAGGCTAAAATCCTGTGTGAAGAGACAGCACATAGCTCTGGCACATAGCTAAAATACATCTCCAATTGAAACTTTCTCCACAAATCATCTTTCCAGTGTGGTGCAGGGGTAATAGTAGAGACATGTCCAGCCATTTCCTTTTAAGTGTACACACTGTGATGGGCATCCACAGAGACCTCCTAGAGGTCCTTGGGAGGTCCCTGCAGATGTTGTCATTGCTGTGCATCCAGCTAAAGAAAAATAGATGCATCTTTGATGCTTCCCCTGGTCTCCACCAGAAATGGTTGCTTTGAATCATAGAATCATAGAATTATAGAATCATAGAGTTGGAAGAGACCGCACGGGCCATCCAGTCCAACCCCCTGCCATGCAGGAAATCCAAATCAAAGCATCCCCGACAGATGGCCATCCAGCCTCTGTTTGAAGACCTCCAAGGAAGGAGACTCCACTACACTCCGAGGGAGTTTGTTCCACTGTCGAACAGCCCTTACTGTCAGGAAGTTCTTCCTAATGTTGAGGTGGAATCTCTTTTCCGTCAGCTTGCATCCATTGTTCCGGGTCCTGTTCTCTGGAGCAGCAGAAAACAAGCTTGCTCCCTCCTCAATATGACTTCCTTTCAAATATTTAAACAGGGATATCATATCACCTTTTAACCTTCTCTTCTCCAGGCTAAACATCTCCAGCTCCCTGAGTCATTCCTCATAGCGCATGGTTTCCAGACCTTTCACCAATTTAGTCACCCTCCTTTGGACACGCTCCAGTTTCTCAACATCCTTTTAAAATTGTGGTGCCCAGAACTGGACACAATATTCCAGGTGGGGCCTGACCAGAGCAGAATACAGTGGCACGATTACTTCTCTTGATCTAGGCACTATACTTTTATTGATGCAGCCTAAAATTGCATTGGCCTTGTTAGCTGCCACATCGCACTGTTCACTCATGTTCAACTTGTGGTCCACTTGGACTCCCAGATCCCTTTCACATGTAGTTTCATTCAGCCAGGTGTCCCCCATCCTATATCTGTGCATTTCATTTTTCTGCACTAAGTGCAGTACCTTACATTTCTCTGTGTTGAATTTCATTTTGTTAGCTCTGGCCCAGCTTTCTAGTTTATTCAGATCATTTTGAATGTTGATCCTGTCCTCTGGAGTATTAGCTATTCCTCCTAATTTGGTGTCATCTGCAAATTTGATAAGTATGCTCCCAATTCTGTCATCCAGGTCATTGATAAAGATGTTGAATAGCACTGGGCCCAGGACAGAGCCCTGTGGGACCCCACTGATCATTTCCCTCCAGGATGAAAAGGAACCATTGTTGAGCACCCTTTGGGTTCGGCCGGTCAACCAATTACAAATCCATGTAACAGTTACCTTGTCTAGCCCACCTTTTACAAGCTTGTTTGCAAGAATGTCATGGGAAACCTTGTCAAAGGCCTTACTGAAATCAAGATATACTATATCCACAGCATTCCCTTCATCTACCAAGCTGGTAATTTTATCAAAGAAAGAGATCAGATTTGTCTGGCATGACTTGTTTCTCTGAAACCCATGTTGACTTTTTGTGTGTATGGCATTGCCTTCTAGATGTTCACAGACTCTCTTTTTAATGATCTGCTCCAGAATCTTTCCTGGTATTGATGTCAGATTAACTGGACGATAATTGTTGGGATCCTCTTTTTTCCCCTTTTTGAAGATGGGGACAATGTTTGCCCTCCTCCAGTCAGCTGGGACTTCTCCTGTTCTCCAGGAGTTTTCAAAGATTATTGCCAATGGCTCCGATATTACATTTGCCAGTTCTTTTAATACCCTTGGATGTAGTTCATCTGGTCCTGGAGATTTAAATTCATTTAGATTAACAAGGTATTCCTCTACTATTTCTTTACTTATTCTGTACCGAAATTCCCCTTTTCTGTCCTCTGCTCCATTATGAGGAGCTGCAACACTGAAATGTGAGTGTGGGGAAGATTTTGGTCATTGCATTGTCAAAGAGGAAACTGCTAATACAAGCTTAGTGTTGAACATTAAGAAAACAAAAATAATCACCACAGTGAATTTACATAAATTCAAGCTAGATGACAAGGAAATTGAAATAGTTAAGCTTTCCCCATACCTTGGGTCAATCATTCCCCATACCTTGGATCAATCATTGATCAGAATGGGGATTGCAGTCAAGAAGTCAGAAGAAGACTAGGACTGGGAAGGGTAGCTATGAAAGGACTAGTCAAAATCTTAAAGTGCAAATATATAAAACTGAACATTCAAGTTAGGATTGTCCAAACCATTGTATTTCTCATCACCATGGATAGATGTGAGAGCTCGATGTTAAAGAAATCTGATAGAAAGAAAACCAACTTGGTTGAGATGTGGTGCTAGAGAAGAGTGCTGAGCATACCATGGATGGCCAAGAGGAAAAATAAATGGATCCTAGAACACATCAGGCCTAAACTCTATCTGGAAGCTAAGATGACTTAACTGAGGTTGCCATACATTGGACACATCATGAGAAGGCAATGACTCATGAGAAAAGTCAATAATGTTGGAAAAGGTGGAAGTCAGGGAAGGAGGTTGCATTCCAGATTGATGGAATCAATCAAGGAAGCCATGGCCCTGGGACTGCAGAACCTGTGCAGAGCAGTAAAGGACAGGGGGTCTTGGAGGTGGCTCATTCACAGGATCACTATGAATGTAAGCCAGTTTGAAGGCAGTTAACAAAAAATATGGTTGGAACAAAATTCTGTCCTCCACAACAACCAAAGAAGCAGGTTATAATGATGTGAGTTGGACGTACACCATCACAATTCATTAACAAGTTGACTGCCAGTGTCTCATTTCCCTCCTAGACCTTCACATTCTGTTCCTTTTTATATAACTTCAGTTGAAGGTGGCAGCTTCCATGTCAAGGGGACAATAAATGTGTGCTGGATTTTAAGTCCAGGCTTTTAAATGGGCCAAAACATGTTTAGCACGTTCAATAACTTATTCAAAGTTCCACCGACATAGAAGCCTCCTGTTGCCACAGTCTATAACAAACTTATCAGAATTAAAAACTGACTGTCCCTGGGGAAGCTAGCAGGCAATTTTGTGGCAGATTGTGCCGAACAGAGAATGTACAGCCTTTTAAAGCCAGGTGAACCAAGATGGAAAAGGAAAATAAACACTTTTCTTGTCATAGGCAGGTGACATTTTGGAATGCAATAACAGATGGAAGATTGCTTCCTGCCAAAGGTGGCAGGAGTGGAACAAAGAACAAGAGACTAGCTAGAGAGAGCATCCACAGAAGGCAAGGGGTGGAGGAAGAATGTCTAAAATTTTTGCAAGGCACAGCATAGGCATGTGATGCTGTCAGGCAGCTGTGACAGCATGAGGAAAGTGACTTAGTGATAGGTGCTAATTGGAAGTGGAGAATACATCTCCCCCTGCCCATTTCTCAGAGCTCTTGTTGATATAGCTTCCCCAGACTGCCTGTAAAAGGATGTCCAACAGAGTGCTATTCCTCATGCTTGCTGCCAATCAGTTGGCAGGCAAAGGAAGCAGAGCTAGATTGGAGTGAGCTACTGCACACAGGGGCAATTTCCCCTGGTCTCCTCTCCACAGGCTGCCCTCACCCACACAGTCCCAAATGTATCTCCATATTTAGCTGTGTAGAAGCCAAAATGGCAGCCTGATGTATTGTGATGTCACTTCTAGTTGCATCTTGGGCCAGAAATGACTTGAAGGCACACAACAAGTAATCATAAATATGGGACAGTTGTGGATGAATAAATGTAGGTAGCTGTTCTATATTCACAATCACGACTTAGCCATGATTGTAGCACTCTAGCCACTACTTTAAATTTGTCTTAAATATACGTAACTAACTAGTTTAGGGGCTATACAGATGGGTGGCATCCAACTGCCCCTTTAGTGGCCGGATCTGTGCTGCAACAACCACATGCCGCAGCACCGATCCGGCCTCCAGAGAGTGGCTCCTTTTTGCAGAGTTGGTTTTTTCCCCATTGCCATTTACACCAGCTCTGTCTTGGAGTTTCTCATCAGTTTGGTTGTTAGTCTTATGTCCCCTCAACCTCCCCTCCTCAACAAAATACCCACGTACAATTCAGCCCAGCCTTCAGCCACACCAGAGTAACTGTTGAGGTAAGGGGAAGCTGGCAACTTTCATTCAGCTGGAAGTTACAAGCAAGCTAGACTGGCTCATGGCCCCACAACTGTTCAACTATTGTTTAAATAGTTTATATGGTAACCAGTTAATCTTAAACATGCTGTCACATTTCCTTTTCTTTTTCCCCTTCCACCTTCCCTCCTCCTTTTTATGGTACAAGAAACTAACATAGTTACTCCTTTGAAAATCTTTTTCAGTGTTTTAGTTCCATAGGCATTTAATTTACTTGACTGTCTGTATAGTATTGTATTTCAGAGATCTAGGCATTATGGCGGGTTACAGACTGCCATAAGGGACGTCCTTAGGACGTCCCATTTTGAAAAAGAGGCGTCTCTTCCAGACGCCCCTTACCCAATTATGGACAGAGTCCGTAACAAATGGCGGCAGCTGTTCCACACAGCCGTCACCATTTTGATGTAGCAGACGCTCAGCGTCCGCACGTCGCGGCCCGAAAGTGACGCCGCGAGTGTGCGCTTTGGCACTTGCAACGTCTCTTCCAGGTTGCAGGAAGGAGCGTGATTTTCGCGCTCCTTCTTTGCAGCGTGGAGGAGTCGTGCGGTTTGGCTGCTGCGACTCCTCCGCGCTGCAACTGGCAGCGGTCCAAGACCGCCCCTTTTGGGCGGTCTGTAACGGGCCTATGCTTCCATCACTAAAATACACTATGAGTTTTCCTTAGAAGAGCAAAAGATGAAATAATGACACATATGTTGACCAACGAGAGCTGGTCTGGTGTATGAATGTTGACTAAGACTTGGGACACCAGGATTCAATTCCCTGCTTGGCCATGAAACCCATCTTGGGCACATGACATGCTCTCAGCCTCAGGGGAAGGCAATGGCAAACCTCCTGTGAACAAATCTTGCCAAGAAAATCCCATGTTAGGTTCTCCTTAGGGTGACCATAAATCAGGAATGATCTGAAGGCACACAACAACAACATGTTGACCAAAAGTATGTTAAAGGCTTGTGCTCAGAAGTAATATAATTCAGAATGCTGCCCTGAACATGTCAGCAGTTGCCCAAGGAAGCAAGTAGAAGATGCCAAATGTTCAGTCCAGTCCAGATCCGGCATGAATTATATGAGCAAGATGCAAGGAGAAGCACAAAGGTTGTCATTCACCAGTCCAGAAGTCCAAGCACACAAACCAGAGTGAGTAAACAGAGTAATCCAAATTTAGTCAGTCCAAGGTCAAGAAAAAACAGGAGCACAAGAGAGTAGTGCCAGCAAGCCAGACAGTTGTCAACACTAAGGATGGGAGAGAACTGCTGGGATATTTATGGGTGGTTTGTGCAAGGTCACCTGTGCTTCATTAGTGCCTAGTTAGTTCAGTGTTTAATATTTCATCTGAGCTGGACATGGTGCCACTCCCTCCTGTGTTCACTGAAAGATGGGGGCATGCTGTCTTCTTTGTCTGTAGCCTCGGCTGGCTCTGCAGACTCCCAGAAAGTGTTATCATCAGGAATTGCAACTTTCCTTCTCCTCAACTGGGTCATCTAGGGGGTGAGTTATGACATCTTCCTGCTCTTCATAGGATTTTCCAGGGGATGAATTATGACAAATGCCAGGCAGCAGGGATGAATGACAGAGTAGAGCTGTTGACATCATGTCTCTTTTATAAACTTCCTTGAGGCACCTGGTAGCCCACTGTGGGCTCTCCCATTCCTAGTGGGAGGAAATCCCATAACTTTGAAGCAATACTTGGAAGCACCTGATGGAAAGATTGTACAGAGGTAGGGCTGGAATAAAGCAAAAGTCCATTCCAGCAGGATTTCTTAATTAGAGGATGAAAATAACTCAGAGCATGTGAAGTCCTCTGAGGAAGAATCTAACTGAGTTCCCCACAATGTTTTCTAAAGAAGGCTAGATAATTCAAAGATGGCCCAGTGGTTCATACTGTGGATCCCGGCAGAGTTGGCGTCCTTGCAAAATTCACTCTTTCTGAGCAGGGAATCTCTCTGATGGAGCTCTTGAGATTAGTCAGAACTGGATGGGTCTCACAGGAGACTCCTGAGCTTTGTTTGAAATCTTGATGTCCTTGGCAGGGGATTTTCTTCTGGGTGGAGGAGAGAAATGTCCTTTGCATGATGAAAAATAATATTAATTAACAACACCCTGTTGATCAAGCGTTGTCAGAGCAGTGCTTCATTTTCAGGAAATATGAAGGGTATGCTGAAGGCAGATGAATTCTAGGCATGAAATTGCATTATTGCATCTGTAATTAACCTGCCTTTTGAAATAATGAGTTTGCCTGAATGCAAAGGATGGCAGATTACTTGTCTATTTATTTATTTAAAAACTTCTGGGTATTTTTATTATACATAAGCAAGTGAAATGTGATATAAAGTATTTGTAAATTAATGAATGCATAACAGTATGGCCTTGTTTGAGATTGATTGCCTGTAGGAATACAAGACTCTCAGGGTGTATCTACACTATAGAAATAATGCAGTTTGACACTGCTTTAATTGCCATGAGTCCATCCTATAGAATCCTGGGATTTGTAGTTTTGTGGCACACTAGCACTCTTGAGCAGAGAAGGCTAAAGACTTTGAAAACTGTTGATCCATGATTTTATAATATGGAGCCACAACACTTAAGGTAGTGTCAAACTGTATTATTTCTACAGTATAGATGCATCTTCAGCCTCGGCGTTGTGTTTCTCCAAAGCCCAGCCATTTCTTGTGTTATGTTTTGAGGCTTTGTTTTTAATCACCATCTGCATTTTCCATATACCTTTTCCTTAATTTATTTATTCTTTCTAAGCCTCCTTCCCAATGCATTGCTTCTTCCCCCTGTCTAACATGTGTTTGTGCATATTTTTCATTTTATGAATTGTTAGCCACTGATGTGTTCAAAATGTACACATGGTTTTGTAGTTTGTAGTGGGGGATTTCATACAGAGTTTGGGGTTTAGGTGTCACCAATATGCTGATGACATCCAGCTCTACTTCTCCTTCCCATCTGATTCCAAGGAGGTTCTCTCAGTATTGAATCCATGTCTTTTGTCAGTAATAGACTGGATGAGGACAAATAAACTGGAACTTTATCCAGACAAGACAGAAGGCAGATCAGAGAATAGGGACTCTGCATGCACTGGATGCAGTTACATTCCCTTGAAATCTCAGGCTTGCAGCTTGAGTGTTCTTCTGGACTCAACTCTGAGCCTGGATCTCCAGGTTTCAGCAGTAGCCAGGAGTGCATTTGCACAGTTAAAACTAGTGTGCCAGCTGTGCCCATTTCTTGAGATGTCAGATCTGGCTACAGTGACATATGCCTTGATTACATCCCATTTGGACTGCTATAATGCATTCTTTGTGGGGGCCGCCTTTGGAAATTGTTTGGAAACTTCAAAATGCTGCAGTCAGAGTGCTGACCAGTTATAGGGAGTATGTAACTCCCTTGTTGGAACAGCTTCACTGGCTACCTGTTTGTTACCAAGCACAATTCAAAGTTCTGTGATGACCCACAAAGCTCTATAAGGCTGAAGTCCAGACTGCCTGAAAGACTGTATCTCCCCATACAAACCTGCAGTACCCTAAGATTTTGAGGGGAAGGCTTTCTCTGGGTCCTGCTCTCCTTCAAAAATACATCATAAACCATGTTTGTAGGCATTTCTGCACCAAGATAAGTCTTTTTGTTTTTACACAAACATTTCTAACTGCATAACTGCTGTAGCAATTTATTCTCATTCCTGACTGATTTATTGGTTTTATTGGAGACTCTTCTATTGAATTTCACTGTTTTATGGCTGCTAACATTGTTGCTATCTGCCCGGGGATTCTCCTGAAAGGTGGAAAATATATATACAAAAGGGGGGGGGGGGTAGGCAGAGAAAAAGTAAATAGAAAGTCCATCGAAATATGTGAGAGCTGGAAATTCCTTGCTCAGACAAGTATCCCTTCAAGGCAAAGCTCTTCTTTTTATGCCTCAGTTCTGCTCCTACTCTCTGTTGGATGCATACAACAGCAGTCAGTTCTATATGGTTATTTTGGGGTGAAGGCCATATCCCTAGCCATTTCTCACTACAATTTAGAGGCCATATGATATCAGGGGGCATAAGAGACAGTACAGAAAGTGGATAAGATGAAAATAAATTATTTTATTTTATTTCTATCCCACCTTTCTCCCAAAAAGGGACTCAAGGTGGCTCACAATTTAAAAACACATTAAAACAACATTTAAAAAAACAATTAAAATAACCTGATTAAAACAGTAGAAAATTAAAATTTAAAGCATACAAAAGTTAAAACATAATCTTACCCCCACTTACCCCCAATAAAATGAGGCTTGCCTGGTTTTAAAAAGCTTTCTTGAATAAAAATGTTTTTGCTTGCTGACGAAATGCAAGGAAGAAGGGAGCCAGTTTAGCTTCCAGCAGAAGGATGGGAGCAGCCACTGAGAAGGCTCTCTCTCTTGTGTACTAACCAAGCAAGTCTGTGATGGTGGTGGGACTGATATAAAGCCTTCTCCTGAAGATCCTAGGACACTAACTGGTTCATATGGAAGGATATTGTCCCAAACTGTGTAGGGCTTTATAGGTCATTACCAGCACTTTGAATTGTGCTTGTAAACAAACCGGTAGCCAGTAAAGCTGTTTCAATACAGGAGTTATATGCTCCCAACAGGAGTTATATGCTCCCTATAACTGGCTCTGGTTAGCATTTTAACTCGCTGAAGTTTCCAAACAATTTCCAAAGGCAGCCCCAAGTAGAGTGAGTTACAGTAGTCCAAATGAGATGTAATCAAGGCATGTGTCACTGTAGCGCAGATGGGCACAGATGGAGCACTAGTTTTAACTGTGCAAATGCATTCCTGGCCACTGCTGAAACCTGGGCATCCAGGCTCACAGTGGAGTCCAGAAGCACACCCAAGCTACAAGCCTGAGATTTCAGGGGCGTGTAACCCCATCCAGCTCAGGCAATCAATTCATTTCACATGTGTGTTGAAAATACTGTGGACATCCAAAAAGACAAACAAATGGGTCCTTGAATAGATCAAGCCTGACCTCTGCCTGGAATCTAAAATGACTAAACTGAGGCTGTCATACTTTGGCCACATCATGAGAAGGAATGATTCATTAGTAAATACTATAATAGTGGAAAGGTAGAAGGCAATAGAAAGAGAGGAAAAACCACACACTAGATGGATAGACTCAGTTAGAGAGATCACGACCCTGAATTTTCAAAACCTAAGCAGAGCAGTAGATGATAGGGGTCTTGGAGATGTCTCATCTACAGGATTGCCATAGGTTGGGTTCAACTTGAGAGCAGTTAACACCAACACCACCAACACCAACAAGAAGCTACACCTTTGGCATCACTCAGTCCCCAGAGGAGGTTGGGATTGGAGCTTTGTCACCTAGTGCTTTATCTGAGGAAACCCCTTCTATAAAAAAGAATATGTCCTGGAATCCTATATCACCATCTACATTATATAATTTTTCTTATACGTAACAGCATAGGAGAGACATTGATAAACCCTGTTAATAAAGACGTATAACAGCACACCAGCAAGTATGCCTAATTCACATTAGTACCCAATGCACATCACACATCCTGTTCACTTTGCTAGCCCTCCTAAATACTAACATAACAGCAGGCCTCTACTGGATACAGACATTATGGAATCACCCAATTCTAATTCCTGCAGATGTAAGTCCACTTATGAAAACATAACTCCCCAATAGGATTGTGGACAAGTATTATAGTGTACTTCACTGATACCTACAAATGCCAGATCAAAATTGTTTCACATGATGTTCCCCCTTTTGTGATGCACATGTTGCACTAGTGGTGCGCATTATTCTGCATTGGGTTCTCCTGCTGTGCTCCAGCATTTTTTAGCTAGTGCTCAAATATGCACTGGGGAACACCCTGACGAACATTGATGTCCATTGGGCCATCAATCATTCCACCACCGTGTAGACAGGCCCATATGTTTGCTGCTCCTAAATGAATATGGATGTTACACAACTCAGTTTCCTGCATACATTTATGTCCACTTACAAAAACACAAGTCCCATACTAAATTCAGGTCTCTCTTTTTCCTTGCTCAGGGATATAGAAACACAGTTACTTTAATTACATTTAGGCTCAGTTGGGTGGCAAATGATTTTTGAATGAAAGCCACAGTACTCCACTCCAGTAATCTGGATGGAAACCAAGCAAGGTCAGGACAGGTTAGTACCTGTAAGGGGGACTGATAAGGAATACCTGGTGCTGTAGGCTATTCATCAGAGGAGGACAACAGCGAACCATTTCTGAGTGTTCTTTATCTAAGAAAACTGCACGAAATAGGCAATTAATGTTCTCTCTTTCACACACACACCCATACACCTGCACTTCTGCTGTCACTCCAGGGCACTGATTGCTCTGATGGTACATGACCTTCTAAGATGGCTTTCTATAGAGTTGGACTGCAATTTTAGAAACAATGTGTTTATCACAATCTTGTGCCACTCTTGCATTTCACCTCCCTTCCTCTCAATGAAAGCACTGGGCTGCTTTTGACTGGTGGGTTATTCCCCTTTCATCCTTCTCTTTTAAGGCGCTGCCTGGAGGACACTGGGAGTCATAATACATTGGGATGCTTTCATGAGATTCTTTCAGATTATGTCTACATGGAATGGGGATTTAATGTGATTAAACTCTCCTATTTTTCTTGCTGCTGTGCCATGGTATGACAGGGGCTCTCCGATGGGATTAAAGCTAGCCAAAGTGATAATTCACTTGCCTCGAGAGGCCTCCAACACATATCACTGACCACCTGAGGGCTATATCAGTTAACAGCTCATTTCTTTGTGGAATTAGCAATATGTATGAGCTTTCAAATGGCTGTTAAGTGGCTTTATGAGGACCTGCTTTCTGTCGTTTTACCCCAAGCACTAATTTGAGTCAATCTGATTTTTTTTCACCTTTCTTTGAGAGCTTAGTTTGCAGAACAATGGATGGGCTGCTGATGGTGGTGATAGTTAGACAGCTAACTAAACCTTGGGTCATCTTGAATTGCATGGTGAAAAACTGATATCCATTGGGCTAATCTTTTATGTGGTAGGGAGGTAGGTCGACTGCTAGCCTAACTGCTCTCAAACTGCATCTGGGAGAAACCTCATCAGGGTGCTCTAAATGAGATTAGTAATGGCACACAAATTTCATTCAGAGGTAGTCTGTTCATCATTACTGATCTTTGCCTCCAGTGTAAAATTTCTTGGTTTATCAATTTATATAAAGCTAACAGAACTGTTCAATCCCATGTATGAACTAAATCTAAAACTAAACACAGACCTCTAGATTACACAGTCCTGGCTGAGAGCTGCCTGATGGGGATGCTCTAGGTGGAATTCCTTCATTGAGTCTACAACTCTCCAAGGAAGTCTGTCCTGCTATTGAACAGGTCTTACTGTCAGGATGTTCTTCCTGTTGTTTATTTAGAATCTCTTTCTTGTCGTTTGTCAAGAAGCAAATCCATTAGTACACAAAGAAATCTTGTAGCACCTTTGAGACTAACTGTGCGAAAGAAGCTGAAGCATAAGCTTTTGCAAACTTAGGTGAGGTACAGACGATCCTTTTGGGGCAGCCTGCACCCACCCCTTTCCCTGGAGGATTGGGGCCAGGGCAGCCAAACTGGCTCCAGGTCATGGAAAAGTGGCAAAATGCTGCTTCCTCATGGCCTGGAAAAGGGGTGTCCTTGGGACTTCATGCCCCTGGACACCCCGGGAACCAGAGCCATGGGCGAAAGGGGCCACTCAGCCTCTTTCTCCCTGGCATCATTCCCACAGCCGTTTTGTGGCTGCGGGAACGAGAGGCACACCCAGAAGGAGCTCCATTTTGGAGCGCCTTCTCATGCTGTGCCCAGGCTGCCATAGGCGGCCTGGGATGGTGCAAAGACATCATGCATGTGCCATTTCATTTGGACGTGGCGCATGTGTGACGTCATCATGACAGCCCCCATGTGGATGTGAGGCTGCCATGATGACGCCCTTGTCACATGCTAGGGTTGAGGGACGTGTGGCTGCACCACCCTGAGGCAAACCTAACACATGACGAATGCTTCACAAATGGCCCGTCTGTTCCAGGCCTTAGACTGCATCCGCCCTGCAAAAATAACCCAGTTTTGCACTTCTTTAACTGCCATGGCTCAATGCTATGGAATCCTGGGATTTGTTGTTTATTGTGGCACTGGAGCTCTCTGAGAGAGAAGGCTAAATGTCTCACAAAATTCCATTTTCCAGAATTCCATGGCATTACCTTCCCATCAGACTGAGTGCATGTGACTTGCCCAAGGTGAGTTTCATTACTGACCTGGGAATTGAACCCTAGTCTCTAGATTCATAGTTCAACACTCAGACCACCATGCCATGCTGGTTCTATTACATACATAGTAAATGTATTTTTATCTGTTTTATAATAGTCTGTGAAGAAACTCCCTGGGGAGGGGAATGAATTTTTCACAAAAAACTCCTTTAGTGTGAAAAATTGTAAAAATTGGGCAAAATCTCCTGGAATCTCATTGATCAAAGAAGAAAACATTGGAAATGATTCATTTTTGCATGCAGGAATGAAATAAGCAAAGCTATACACCCAACTACAACCTAACCTAACTGGAAGCTCCAGGGGCTGAACCTGGAACCCTTTGCAATGTATTAGTAATGGTCCTTCTCTCAGGTGTGAGACGTTCAACTTTGGTGCCAGTTCAGGCAATGCACACCTGCATTGAACTGATTTCCTCTCCATTTTGTGTTCTTGAAGCTTATCTCTGATGCTCACTTCAACCTGCTTTCCTCTTTTGCAGCCTTAAGCAAACTGTCTTCTCTTTCTCATCATTGCTGACTAATGGTAATGATCTTTTGCTGTCTTCTGGTGAAACATCTCTCTCTCTTTTTCTCCTTTTTTCCAGGTGTGTAGGCAGATCTCATGCTTCCCCTCACACTTAGCTCAATTTGGAGGATGAAACAGCTGAGAAACACCATCCGCATTTCCTTGTCTCTATAGAAATACAGCAAGGGAAGCAAAATCTAGCAAGACCTAAAGAAAACATAAAAAGAACTGGTGGATTTTACCTTGCAGTCTGTTCCAGGCATAAATCCAAGGCAATGTTGCTGTGAAAATAATAAAAGAAATCACATGCATCAACATCACATTAGAGGTTTTCTGCTCCTTCTTCTCCCATCACCGTGAATAATAATATTTTTAAAAACCTAACATAATACAACTCGTGGAGTATAATTGTTTCCATAATGTACATAGCTTGGAAAGGCCTCAATTTAAATGCCCATGTGGGCAGAAGACTCTGGAGTGAGCCTTTCACAATCCTCCTTATGATGTGGGACTGCAACACCCATCAGCATTCACCATTGGCTTTGATGGCTGGGGCTGATGAGAGTTGTTGTCCAGTAGCAATTGTAGGATGATCTATTCTCTCCTAGCCTAATGTATATTTAAGGATCATTAAAGGATTGTTCGGAGGATAAAGAGGATGCTCATGCATGAGTTCTCTGGAAGATGGATGGAATAAAAATATAAATGACAAAAATAAAATAAAATCACCCAACATACATAAAGCATACATTATGGGCAACTTGGCACGATTCAGTTAGGACAGAAGTCTCCAAAATCAGAAGTCTTTGCACTGATCTCTCTTTTGCATCTCTCATCTGTTTATTGGCCTACTAGCAACTAACTGGCAAAGAGTACCATGCTATGCTTAAGTGATCTTGCAAAAGATTGAGATGCCTATGCTTAAATAAAAAAATGAAGTCACTGGCTAACAACCATGATCAAGCATGTTGAATGTAATGCTGTGCTCATGCATTTCTATGTGTTCTCCCCACCCTGGCCTGCTGTCATGGTGGCTGCTGCTGCTGCTGCTTACTTGTGAAGAGGGAAGAGAGGAGAAGGCAATTCGACTCTAGAAGAAGTGGCTGGTCTTGGCTTGGGAGGGGAACAAAATGAGAGCTTGCTTAGAGTTGGGCTGCACCTTCCTTTCCCTTTCCCTTGGTGCCCAGACCAGCTGCATTGTGATCCTCTGCATTACCTTCTTCCTCTCCTGCCTACTGGCAAGCAGGAGAAACAGCAACCCTTTCTGAGGTTTGACAGCTGCTAGGGGATGTTTGCGATGGCATGAAAGAGCTAGAGATTCAGCCTCATCAGACCTATGCCAAAAGAGGCACAAATGCATGTAAACTACAGTGACATGCATGAATGCAACTAGCAGGACTCTGGCCACTGCCTGCATATATTAAAGCCTCTAATAAATCCTCCAAACTTGAAGAATATCAAACAGATGAATCGTGCGTATCTAATGATCACACCAACTTCTGTGCTATATTCTCATGTTTAGAGTTACCTGATCTCAAGATCTTGACTCTCTTTTCTGGTCTCCAAAGTGGAGAATTGCAAGGTAAGAGCACTACTTTCAAAAGTGTGTGTAAAAATATTTTCTTATCTGCTACACTTGATGGCTTTTATTTGAATAAACATATTCTGGACAGATGTGGTTGACGCTTACTTTATCATGCTTAATGACATCACCAGGGATTGCTGTTTGTATTAGAAGACCCATCTCCTCTGACCTCACAAGGGATCACCCATAGATCTCAGGTTTTGGCCCTGAAATCTTAGTCCTGAGCTAGCAATCCTATGTCTTTGGGTAACTCGACTGCCCCAAATTGCAAATCTTTACGTTACTGGACTCCAAAGTGGAGGAAAATAGACATTTACCTTGCTAGTTAACATAAGGCAACAACTGCCCATTCGACTTCAAAGTCTCACTTTTTAAAACAGTCAGAACTTTTCTTTGGCAGATGCTTTTTATATGGGTTAAAGTAAGAAGAGGGAGGATGCAATGCTTTCAAGTCTTGGGAAGCTGTGCTGAGTTAACTGAATGACATATTGATGCCAAGCTGACACAGGGACTCTTCCAGGTAATGTCAAACATGAAACCACAGCTAGTATTTGCCCGATGCCTGTCTTTTTTACTTGGAAAGCAATGACCTTGAAAGGGCTAAGAGTGCTTTAGTCAAGCCAAAAAAGGCAGTGCAGCAAAAACAAAGAGCATATATAAAATATCCTGCGAAAACATACAATATCAACTACTTACATCATTCAAACAAAAATCCGCCAAACAGTGATATCTTTATTGGACAACCAAAATGCACAATATATTTGTTGCAAGCTTTCGAAGCTCCACTGACGTCTTCATCAGGCAAGATGTTACATACCAAACAGGATTAAAATTAGAGATGTTAGTAAGATGCCTGCATTTTGCTGTCTCTGTCCTTAGTTAAGATGGTATGGGGAGGGTATCTTTAGCAGGCTGACCCCTGCTAGATTAATTTTAGTAAATTGTTTGTATTTACTAAATGGCCAACACAGCTACCCCTGCATGTAAACTTACATTATTTTATTTGTTCTTTTCAATCTTATTGTCAACCTTGTATTCACCTTAATAAAAAATAAAATAGTTATATATTCAGTACATATACATATTCACATCATCATCAACAACAAAAATTAACTAAAAGATCTTCCGGATGCTGAGTTAACAGCTAAAGAATCGTTCTGGTTTTTGTAAACCTTTTTTTAAATATAAAACCTCTATTTCTTGTCACCTGTTAGTATATTTTGAGTCAAAAAGCACAGTAGACATAGGGACACAGCATCTAGAAATACTCCTTCAAACTGGATGGTTTCCTTTCAGTAATCTAACCGTTTTGAACCTGTGACTTTAGCAATGCCAGATGTTTTGGTCAGCCCAGGTTGGAAAGAGTGGAGGAATAAGAGGAGAAGGAGGAAACAACCACCCTGCAAAAGAGAGGATCCACAATTTACAGCTCACCTTGCATCACATATGGAAAGGAAGCATATTCACCAACAGCAGCCTGGCCTTCCCAGCTGTCATGCAAATTGTATGCAAATAATGTTAATGATGCATTCATAAAAATGCACACTTTAGCTCATTTCATCTGGCTCATCACCACAGTGGTCCTCTCAGTAATTGAAGTGTGATTGGATTTGTTCCCATGGTATGGGAAGCAAAGACCGTAAAGCAAATGACGGGAGGTGGAAACTCCATTGCCTTATGTGATGTTGATAAGCTACCCGGAAAGTTGTGAGTGAGACACATAATCCTCATAGGAGAGACATGCAGTATCTTATAAGGAACAACTTTGCTTCCGTCAGCCATCTGTCTTACCATCTTGAAATTCCTGCTCTGCTCTTGTGGATGGCATATTTTGCAATTTTCTGCATTCAGTCACTTCATTAGAGTTTGGCAAAGTTGTCTTTTTGGACTACATTTTCCAGAATCCGTTGATGAAAATAGCCAATGATCAAGCTAGCTGGGAATTTCTGGATGCTGTTATATATATAAAAAAGTAGCATTGCTAAGTTACTAAGTCCAGAACAAGGCATCACGCCAGGCAGCCCTGGTGGCGCAGTGGTTAAGTGCTGATACTGCAGTCACAAGGTTGTGAGTTTGATCTTCAAGGCCCACTCAGCCTTCCATCTTTTCGTAGGTCAGTAAAATGAGTATCTAGCTTGTTGGGGACAATTAGCTTACCACACAGAGAGTGCTAAGTTCACTGATAATTGGTGTAGAAATGTGCATGCTATTGATTTTTGTTGAGTGACTCATACTGACCTCAGAAACAATTGACCCATTGTGGTGGTGGACATGCCAGGTTTCAAACAGTTGTCCAGCATTGCAGCAGAGGACCAGGTAATAATGGAAAGAGGTTGGGAAGCTTGAGGGCCAGGATACCCTGGGCCAGGAGTATAAGCAAGGGGAGAAGGGAGTTTCAAGGGATGTCAGACATGGGAATAAGATGAGAGACAAATATAAAATTTAGATTAAAATAAAGAGCAAGGGTTAAAACAGGAAAGAATTCTGGAGGATTATGTTCTAAAACCTAGGGATGGATTATGGATTTGGATTATGTTATGCCTATAAAGATACTGACTATAAATGACAAACCTTTACAAAACAATGTGTGCTATAGAATGCTCTAACTATAACATAGAGCAATAATAGAAATATATGTGGTTAAAGGGATGGGTCTTTGGATTGTGTTCTAATTAAAATGATGCATTGTTATAAGATGTTAGAAAAAGTATTTAGAACATATAAAGAGACTATAATTCAAAGACATAGCCATACTAATCTGGAAAATCAATATGCAAAAGTATCTCGCCTGAGTTTATTGTGGGTTTTTCAGGCTATGAGGCTGTGTTCTAGAAGACAGTAAAGGAAGCAGACACAAGGAAAATCAACTCATTTGAGATGTGGTGCTGGAGAAGAGTGTTTAGGATACCATGGACAGCCAAAAAGACTGATGGGTTTTGGAACAGATCAAGCCAGAGATCTCCTTAGAAGCCAAGATGATCAAATTAAGGCTGATGTACTTTGGCCATGTAATGAGAATGCATGGATCACTGGAAAAGACAATGGCGGGATACAGACGGGCAAAAAGGGGTGTGTTCATGACGTCATGAAGGTATAGCCTTCAGACGGCCCTTACCTGAATGCCGCCATGAACACGCCGCCCGCACGCCCCAAGCGGGAAGAAGCGGCATTAAAAAGGTGCTGCTTTTCCCCGCTTCTTTTCTATCCACCAGCCAGCAAAAGAAAAAAAAGCCCCGTTTTTGGCCGCCCGTGAGGAAGCTGCCTCTCTCTTTGCAGCGTCCTCCGAGGCGGCGGTATGGAAACTGCGGGTCAGAAACGGCCCCAGGTGAGGCGTCTTCACTGCCCCCCATGTGGAAGCCCCATACACTTTAGCCACGCCCCTGGGGCGGGCGGTCTGGAGGCTCCGTATTCAGCAGAATACACCTCCAAGACGTCTTCCCCTGCCCGTCTGTAGCCTGCCAATAACACTATGAAACGTAGAGGGGTAGAAGAAGGAGAGGAAGACCACATGGCAGATGGATGGACTCAGTTGAGGGGATGTGGGCATGGGCTTGCAGGAACTAAATAGAGAAGTGGAGGATAGGAGTTCTTGAAGGTATCTCATCCATAGGGTCAAAGTTGCCTTAAGAGCAAATAACAATAACAACAATGGGGTCATCATTTTTTAAAAAGGAGAACAATGTGAATGACTTCACTCAGGCATTCTGGGTTTGTTATTCACACTATGAGCCACATCTGTGTGCGTCACTGGGAGTTCAGTTGCTCACATGTGCCAGGACTCGAATACACATGAAGTCAAAGATGTGAATGTATTTGAAACACGTTGAAAGCCTGCAGAGCTTTCACACTGGGTCTATTCACACTGTCAATGATGCAAATCTTTTTTTAATAACTAAGGGAAAAAACAATATTGATTATCTCAGTTTAAGTGGGACCTTTGGCAACGTCCCCAAAAAACCTTAATCAGGTGCATTCAGGATGCATCCAAACAACAGAAATTTAACCTGGGTTCAACCTGGATTATTTTCACTGTCTGAACAGGGCCAGAGTAACCTAATAAATGTATAGCCAAACAGGAAGTTTTAATCTTGATCTCTCTGGTCCCAATGCAACATCCTAACCACTACAACTTACTTTCTCTCTGAGGAGCACTGATGGTCTCGCTAGGAGGGAGACACAATGATTAAACAGAAAGTTGGATCGAGGAGAGTGGAGAACAACATTGCTCTTGCTCTCTCCCAAAGTAAATTCCGTCTATTTTGTCTTTTAATCACACTTTGAAAGTCATGTCTTAGAAAGAAGGAGAATAATAAACAGCTGTAGAAAAACCAAGTTTTTGATGACATTTGCAAGCTTCCTCTGAATGAAATGCAAGCTTTACTAGCAATTGGTTATTTTATCTAATCCATTCCTTAGGGCTAAATTGACTGCCTCTCCCCCCACCCTTATGACTTTGTATTTGGAAGGATTTTCTGTGTTTTGTTTCCTTGGCTAAAAGAGGAAGAAAGTTACCATCTTTTTTTTTTTTTAATTTGGCTCAGTGATAATCTTTGGTGAAGATAACCCAGTAAACATGTTGCAAGTCCTCTAAAGAAGGAACTGCAGCATTATCTTCCTCTTGTACATATCTGCTTCTGCTGTGAAAAGTTCAGAGTTTTCAAACAGCAGAACAATCTAAAAAGCCCTCATACTAAACAGTGTAAACCCACAGATGTACTATGCTAGTGCTTCTTAAACCTGATGCTCTGTAAGAATTCACAAATGCCACTTCAAAGTGACTTCATCACATTAGTTTCCAACATAGTTTCCAACAAGCTGCATTTGCCCATCTTATTCAACACATGCCTTGATAAGGGTTGCTGCAATTACTGTAAATTCATTCTTCATTGATAGGCTGCATCTGCACTTCAGCATCAATACAGTTTGACATTGCTTTAACTGCCATGGTTCAATAGTCTCATTTTTTAGAGGTCATTAAACAGGTTGGATGGGCATCTTTCAGGAGGTCTTGAGTTGTGTTTTACTGCATGGCAGAGGTTAACCTGAATAGTCCTTGTAGTCCCTTCCACCACTATGAGTCTATAGCTTTTTCTGCACTGGAGTATCCTGATGCCAGTGGCTCTTTGAAAGCTTGAATGATGTATTTTGTGCATTTTTGGTTGGCCCAATAAAGGTATTAGCATTTTATGGATTATGAGTGTTATTTTAGTTTGCTGTATGTCCAACACAGCTGTGCTTGTGTGTTTGTTGTGTGCCTTCAAATCGTTTTTGACTTATGGTGACCCTGAGGCGAACCTACTGCAGAATTTTCTTGGCAAGTTTTGTTCAGACAGGGGTTTGTCATGGCCATATTCTGAGGCTGAGAGTGTGTGACTTGCCCAAGGTCACCCAGTGGGTTCTCATGGCTGAGCTGGGATTCAAACCCTGATCTACAGTACAGAGTTGTAGTCTAATGCTCAAACCACTGCACCACACTGTCTCTCCCAACACAGCTACCCCTGAATATATTTGTCTGAATGAGACTGCATGAACTTTTGGTCTCTCTTCAGCCACACAGTGTTTGCAACAATAAAATGACTTTCCTTGATCAGGACTGAAAGGAAATATTTATAGCTTTCTAGGCTATACTTTTCTTCCCACTCTCTCCCCATCTCCCACTCAGAAGCTGCCGTCTCTGGAATTTAATGGAGCCGTTTTTCAATCACTTACATCTCAACAGGTCATAAAGGAGAAAAACAACAGCATTAAGGGCCAACATGGATCTGGTATATTACACAGACCCAAAATTCTATATCTTTATAAAGCAACAGCCGACAAATACAGTGTGTGTGTGTGTGTGTGCGTGCGCGCATATGTGCACTTTCTCTGGCAAAGAATACAACTCAGCAAGGCCTGGTACATTTTTCTTCTTTATTTTCTTTGGCTTCCGGAAATAGCCGCTTGCGTTAGTTATTATTAACACAAATGAGATCTGGAAAAAGAGACTGGAAGCCCTTTCTGATGGCAAATGCAAAGCAAGGTGGAGGTGAATCAATCTACTCTGATGAGACCAACCTCTTTTCGGTCTCCTTCCCAGTCGGAAGCCTTGGAGACTTTATTAGATCAGCTGGGCTTTGATTTGCTTTGAAAATTATGAGTGCTGGATAGGAAGGGGTACAGGGTCCTCAGCAGGCCAGATGGCTTTTCATGAACTTCTTGCCTGACATTCATTACACGGATGTTTGAGGAGCGCACTTTGAACAGAGTTTTAAAAATGGTCTATAGGATGATGCAGCTCAGTGACCTAACAATCGTCTCATTTTGTTTGCTGCTCTCAGCGGAGAGGAAGTCTGACAATCTAACTGACATGGAAGCACAATGTTACAGTTCAGGACTACCTCCATCTCATGGCAGAGGATTCTGACACTTTACAGAAATTTCCATTATTGCTGTTGTGATGTGTCTTCAAGTCATTTCCAATTTATGACAACCCTAAGGAGACCCTATCATGGGGTTTTCTTGGCAGGTTTCTTCAGATGAGGTTTTCCATTGTCATCTTCTGAGGCTGAGAGAGTGTGGCATGCCTAACATCACCCAGCAGGTTTCCATGGGCAAGCGGGGATTTGAACCCTAGTCTCCAGAGTCCTAGTCCAACACTCAAACCATTACACCACTCTGGCTATAGAAAGTTCCATAGCCTCTGACATTTCATAGATAAAAACTGGGGCATGTGTGGTGGAGATGGCAAAAGTTATTAATGGGGAAGAACACACAACCTGGAAGAGTCTGCAGAAGTTTGCTTTTGCCTGAGTCTACTGGGAAGGGCAAGATTCTCCCCCTTCCTCTCCTTTCCTCCTTTGTTGAGTTAATGGAATGCAAGCTTCTTTTACTCTTTGAATTTGTTTTGCAGTGACTGAAGTAAGTAGAGCACAAAGGGGCAAAGTGGGCAGAGGAGAGAAAGAGAGAAGCCAGGACATTTTGGAAGCAGATGAGAAAGTGGGGAGACAGAGATTTACTGGGACTGCTCCTGCCAAACAGAGACAGTTTGAGAGTATGCAAAAGTGGCTTCTGTTTTCCTGACTTCATTCTCAGGGAAATTTAGATTTTCATTGGAATTTCATGCTTAAGCTTACTTATTGTTGTTAAAGTGGCTGAGGCAGAGTTCCTGAGAGCAGGTACAGGTTCTGGTGAGAACTTTTTTCAGGACCTCCATGTAGATAAAAAAGGAGGAGGAGAGAGGAACTGGGACATTTTAAAAGCAGCTGAAAAAAGGGAATTGACAGAGGATTAATTGGGACTATCCTTCACAATTCAGGTTAGTTGGAGGGTATGAGGTTCTTTGGATCAGATACTGATCTGGGACGGAGGGGTATCCTTTCTGTATACTACAGTTCCAAGGGCTATCTTGGGAGTTGCAGCTCCAAAATTAAATTTTCCAAGCACTGACAAGATATATTTGCTTCAGTGCTTTTGGTAAGCCTTAAGTAGAGTGCATGGTGTAGCCATGGGAGGGAGAAAAAATAGAGGCATTGTGTCCCAAATAAGAATTTTGCTTTCATTGATGAAAATTTCCTTCAATCCACAAATTTCTAGCATTATAGTAACTTAGCTCTTCAGTTGAGTGTTACAGTTTACGCATCTGATGAAAAAGGTCAGGCAAAAATACCCAGGGGACATGAACACATCAAAGAGAGGAGTTTCAAGTGTGACTGATTTTCAGTGCTTCACTCTTTGCAGTGCTAGAAATTTAAGGTCTGAAGATAAATTTCATGGGTGGCAGAATTCTTATTTGCAGGGCAATAGCCTCCTTTTGCCCTCCTGTAGCTACACTTTAGACTAGAGCAGAGTTACTGAATACACTTCTCAATGGCAAGTCAACCTGTAGGTAAATCCTATTGATATTATGGGATCCCATTGGGATCAACATTAAGGCCCAAGCCTTTAAGGCTAGAATCTTGTTGGTGTCTCAATCATGTTCTCTACAGGGAAACAATTAGACAGTTTTGCCAGATGTAGAACATCTGCATTCACTTTAAGGATGTGGCAGCACAGTTGGATGTGCATTATGGATTTGGTTGGATGCTTGCTGTCTTGGTTCACACAGAAAAGGTTGCCGATTGACAAAAGAGCTGCATAGTGCCATCAGATGCTGCACGGAGAGATTTAAGCTATCATGACACATCTCTGTCTGTGTTTATGCCACATTGCTTTAGCTTTATAAAGTACTTTGTGTACTGGTAACACAATCAATGGAACATGAAATGGATGAAAGGCTTGTTTCAGTTCATTTTAAAAAGAAGCAAAGTTATTGAAATTTATTAATTTCTCCATAGACAGGATGAAACTACTTCAGTTTTTCAAAAAATGAATGTGGAAGAAATTGAAACTCACATTTTCATCTATCCATGTAGACAATGGTCCAAAACACACTGCAGAAATAATCCATCTCAAAATCGTTTTATTTGCCTTGGCTCAGTGCTAGGGACTCCTGCGAACTGTAGTTTATTGTAGCCCCTGAGCTCTCTGATAGAGAAGGATAAATGTCTCATAGAACTACAGTTCCCAGAAATACCTAGCATTGAGCCAAGGCAGTTAAAGCAATGTCAAACTGGATTATTTCTGCAGTGTGTTTTGGGCCAATGTCATGTGCTTAACTCTTGAAAGTCTGCAGATTCTTATTGATGATGATTGTGCTCTAGAAAAGTAACTTTTCAAAGATCTGAAAAGCTCCCAGAATCTTGTTTCATTTGCAGGCCTAGCTAGTACTGTACCTTTTTATTAAATGCAGTAAAAGTTGATGAAGAGTGACTTCTCTAGAATATAACAGTTCGAAGCCTGAAGCCATGGAATTTAGTCTGACATCTCCTGCACCTCTAGATTTCACAGGCAGTGACCTGGCTCAGCGGTGGAGCTAAGTTCAAGCTATATACAGATCTGACTGTGCAAAAAGGTGATAAAAACAGGAAAGTAAGCCTTTTGTTTCATTTTGTAGCGCAAGGATAGACAACCTGATGGCCATTCAATGTTTCAGGTTAGAATTCCCATAATCTTTGACTATTGACTATGGTGGTGAGAGTCTATAGAAAATGTAGTCCCAAACACATGGAGTTCACTAGGTTGCCTACATTGTCAGGTTTATGGTCAAAGAAATATGTACAACTCTAATTCTGGACACAGATTCTACACTGTTGGCATTTCTGGGAGTCCTAATTGTTTTCCCAAATGAGGTGAAATGGTTGTGAGGCACCGATTCTTCAACAGGGAGTGAATGCAAATAGTCAGCCCTCTGTATCCACCCATTCTTTATTCACAAATTCAACCAACCATGGTTTCAAAATATTAAAAAAATATACATTCCAAAAAGCAAACTATTTTACTGTGCCATTGTATTTAATGAGACTTGAGTGTCCACAGATTTTGCTATTCATGGAGAGTCCTGCACATGAGTATCCACAGATTTTACTATCCATGGGAAGTTCAAGAACCAAACCTCAGTCGATATCGATGTATCTTACTGGCTTGTTCATACCAGCAACAACTTGGATTTTTGGAGACTTAACAAGTTCTTAGATTAGGATCCAGACAATCTGTAGCACCTGGGACCATTTCTTGCAAACATAGTTCTTAAAAGAAGATGATTTCACACTAGACCAGAACTTTGTAACGCAGTGGCGGCTTCCTTGTCACAGGGTCAAGGAACCCATTCTAAAATTTCATTTCAATTTCAGAGGAACTATTCAAAGCGCTGAATCTATTTTGGGGATAGGGGGAGCACCTTGGATTTGAAGTTCAGACAAAAACCCAGAGCAGCACTCCACTGATATGAAAGTCAAAAAAGCTGGGAGATTCTAGGAATCGTCATCCAAAAACAATAACTTTACCAAGCTCTGCAAAAAAGGGGTTTTTTTTAGGTTGCATCCACACTGAAGAAATAATCTGGTTTGACACCACTTTAACTGCCATTGCTCAGTGCTATGTAATTCTGGGAAGTGCATTTTGTTGCAGCACCAGGATACACTAATACAGTTTGAGTCTCCCTTATCTGTAATTTCAAAATCCAAAATACTCCAAAATCCAACATATCTTTAATTGGTGGCTGAGGTAATGACAGTGATAATGACAGCCATGGAAAACCATTGCTTTTCTTCTTTTTAAATAATTTTATTATTTTTGAAAAAAATATAGTTTACATTAACAGTGAATTACATAACTACAGTCTCATTTGAATAACCCATTTCATAATAGTCATTATATTAAATATTCTTTTGGTGTTTTTTTTTTTTTTGAAAAGGATATCATGCCAAACAGTCCTATGTCTTAATGCTAGGACTTAAGCACTTGTTTAGTCTGAAACTTGGGATATAAACTGTTAAGAAATAATGTAGTTTTAATAAGATTGGTAAAGGAATAGTGAAAGAGCACTGGATGAAACACTAATCAGTTTGCTAAAGGTGAAACAAAAGATAATGAAAACAATTAAGACAGAACTGAGAGCTATAGTAAATTCATAAAATCTAGTTATATAGAAGCCCAGTAGCAGAAACCAGTGTGCTTTGGGTGTTACACTAGGAGTGCCTCTGCACTGTAGAAATAATGCAGTTTGACACCACTTGAACTGCTATGGCTCCATTCTACTAAATGCTGCAATTTGTAGTTTCGTGAGACACCAGCACTCTTTGGAAGAAGGTGGAAAACCTTGCAAAACTACAAATCCCAAAAGTCCATAGGAGGAAGCTATAGCATTTACAGTGGTGTCAAACTACAATGGGCCCTTTTTTTACGCGGGGGATCCGTTCCAGACCTCCCCGTGTTAAAAAAAGAACACGTATGCTCGAGCCCCATTAAAAGTAATGGGGCTTGTGCATGGCACAGTGGCACGGCAGCGCACGTGTACCATGGGTGTGTGCCTCATTAGGCTTAATGGGATGTGCTGCCCCTTGCACCCCTTGTGCCCCACGTACTCCCACTCACTCCCGCGTGCTCCCACACGGCTTTCGGAGTATGCTGAAAGCCATGTATAGTGCACCTGCATATGACGCAGGCGCACTGTACAATGTAGATGTGCCTTAGGACTCCAGGAGGCCAGGGTTCAGATCCTTGTTTGGCAATGGAAAACCTCTGAGTTACCTTAAGCAAGTCATACTCTCTCAACCTAAGAGGAGGGCATTAGCCCCAACAAGTCTTGCCAAGAAAATTTCAAGGGAGGGGTTGTCCTGAGTTGGAGTTGACACAATGGCACATAACAACAACCATGGCACATTTGGGGGGAAATAGCTGGTTCCCCACATCAAACAACTTGGGATGTGGCAAACTGAATCCCTTCAGCAGTTTGTGGGAAAGAAAGCCCAGTAAAGAATATGACCAAGATCTTACCTTGGTTTTGCATCTTGCAAATCTCCACATTTGAATTTAGCACTGATTGTGTACTGTGTCCCTTGTGTTCAATGCAAGCCTTGAACATTAAAATGAATGGACAACAGCAAATGACTCTAGATTTCAGATTGGTTTGTTTGTTTTGAACCTCTGAAGTTCTTTCTATTTTTTGAAGAAATTTGTGGTTTTTGGAAATTTCTTGGTTTTTTAGAGGAACAAAACCAAGTTGTCACCCAGCCCTAGTTAGCAGATGCCCTTAGGAGACCATAGATAACGAACAGCTGAAAATCTGGAGAAAGCAACCGAAGCACTGAATCCATCAATAAGTTGTACTCTCTCCCAATTTCAGCAACCAAGCTCCATGAAATTAAAGAGGCCACTGAAAAAGACATCCAGCTGCAGGCAGGCAGGGAAGCAATTCTGAAAGGATAGCCTGAGGACAAGAGTCATGTACGATCAGGAGAAGAACCATATTTCCTAATCAAAGATGAGCTCAGTGTGCTGGATGGAATTTTATTTTGTGGGCAGACAGCAGTTGCTCAGGACTCCTTGAATAAGAAGTCAGGCACTGAATAGATGCCGCAAACTCAGGCATCATCATCTGATTTAGGAAGATTAAAATGTATGCTTATTGGCCTGAGATGATATGATTCCTTACTGGTCTTGTGATAACCAAAAACAGAAAGATCATCTTCTACCACTGGAGAGCACTAAGATGTGCCTGGTAGAAGAATGCGCTAGCTTATTTGTTGAAATATTAATAATGTATTTATGGCGCTGTCAGAGACCATTAAAACCTGAGATATCCATCATACAAACCACAATACAAAATTATGCAAGAGAAAACAGACCAAGCACATATCAGTTCAGCAGTTATTTATAATCTTAAAACCCAAGAAGCATAGTATAATTAAAAAGGGGAGGGGGAAAAACCCAGATATTACTTTTAGGGGTATAATAATTTTCTAAACCTTGGCTGCAGAGAGAAGAATGTTTAAAACAATTGCTTTGATGACATGTTAGCATTTTCTCTCTCTCTCTCTCTCTCTCTCTCTCTCTATATATATATATATATATTGGGATGACAGGGCAGGGTAGCATAAAATTCAACGAGGTTTGCCAGAATTAAAACTGCTACAGAAGAAAGTTCACATCATACGGAAGTTAAATATAATTAAACTAGCAATAAAATTAAAAGCAATATAAAAGCCTAACCATTAGAAACAAAAAGCAATAATTAAATAAATATATTAAGAATTAAAATTTAATGTAACACTTAAAAACTACAAATCCCAAAAATATCATAACATTGACTAGTTAAGTGGTGTCAAACTGCATTAATTTAGCATTTGCATTAAAGTATATATATATATATGTGAGACAGGAAGAAGGACAAGGAAGGAGGAAGGAGTGGACATAGGAATGCTGAAAGAGATAATTGATCTGAGTACTTCAGTAACTATTAGATACATCGATACTCATGTATGTTGTAGTTGTTGTTGTTGTTTTGTGCCTTCAAGTCATTTCCAATTTATGATAATTATCAGGTAAATCTATCATGGGGGTTTCTTGGTAAGATTCAAAAGGGGTTTGCCTTTGTCATCTTCTGAGGCTGAGAAAGTGTGACTTGCCCAAAGCCACCCACTGGGTTACCATGGGATTTGAACCTTGGTCTCCAGAGTTGTAACCCAATACTCACACCACTACACATACTGCCTGTGGGTATGTTTGTCCCACTTGAAAATTGCTGGCAGTCTCATTGGAATAACAGCGTCATCACCAAATGCAGCACTGTATTATATGAACATTACGGACCCCTAGGTCAGAATCATTAAGAAGGGCTCCTTTCACTGGTAAACTGGAAGGAGTGAATTAGTAGAATGCTCCCAGACCTGGGCTTCATTAACCTTTTGATTATGTGACTAACCCTGGTCAATACTGCCTCAGTCTCTGTCATCTGGAAAAGATTTAGCAAGTGCAAAGTCAAACTCAGTCTTTTTACAGGCCACTTTAATTGAGCCTCTGTGTCACCATAGATGAGAGTTTTAGAATTTCAGGTCTACATGACTGACAAAAGTTCCAGGTTTTTCAGCAGAAGTGTTTCATTCCGCCTACTTGAAGATGATGTTGTGTGCCTTCAAGTCATTTCTGACTTATGGTGACTCTATGGCCTATCATGGGACTTTCTTGGCAAGTTTCTTCATGCCAGAGTCTAAATTTGGTAGCTGATTGATAGCTATTTCCTAGACTGTAAGCAATGACATTCTCATACACAACTGGCTTATATAGGTCTGTCTCTGGATTTTCTACTCCATCCCATGCATTTAAAGAAATAGACTCAAGTCTACAAAATCTCATGCTGCCAGCTTCTTTCATTCAGTTAGTCTCAAAGTTTCAACAAGATCCCTTTGCATGCTGATTTTTGAAACTAACATAGCTGTGTCTTTGAATTCTGTAAATAAATAAATAAATAAATAAATAAATAAATAAAATACACTTTATTCTTATACCCTGCCTTTCTGCTGTAGCAATCAAGGTGGCTTGCATGACTGGAATATATTGGAACAATACATACTCTCAATAAATAAATTGAACCCCCCCCTTTAAATGTAAATTTCTGTAAGCAACTGTAATCCTGTTTTTTAAAAAAATTGAATGTGTAAATTCCTCTGGAGAATTGGGTGGGCTTTTCCCCCCTTCTGACATGGAATATCTATATTCAGTTCAAAGCTGCAGAAGCAGAATTTCATATTGCACATGTACAGTGGCCCCTTGGTATCCATAGGGGTTTAGTTCCAGGACCCACTGTGGATACCAAAATCCATGGATGCTCAAATTCATGGCATAATAAAATTATATCCCTTATATAAAATGGCAAAATCAAGGTTTGCTTTTGGAATATATATATATATATATATATATATATATAAGCTGTGGATGGTTGAATCCATGGATACAAAATCCATGGATGGATACGGAGGACCAACTGTATGTGTCATGGGTATGAATATTACACATGCATTCTCCTTGCATGCACAGTTGTGCAGTTGTTTGCATATTAATTTGTGCAGTGTTGCAATTTGCTAAAAAGGTGGCATTGTGCAATGCCATGTAACTCTTTGAGTGTAAAATTACATTCTTTTTGATGTAAAGTTTCAGCCAAAGTTTACTAACAATAGTTTTGTGGAGTTTTTTTTTAAAGTACAGCTGTCATTGAATTTATTTTTCTCACTACAGAATAGTGACAGAATTACAGGTCTATCCTTAATGGAATACTTCTGGATGACAGGCTAGAGACGCAGTGGGGATCAGGCAGGGGTATTTAACCCACATCAAACCAGGGTAGGTTACAAATCCTAATCTGTAGGCATTGATAACAACTGTAACTCATATTCTTTTGGGGGAGTGTTTTGACCGGAAACCATTCATGCAAAAACCCAAGTACATTTTGAGTCAGTTGCCTGGCAATTAATGCACACTGGATGGCAAGGAGGAAGAAAATGTCCACATAGAAGCACACATAGCTATGCTATTGATGGAAAGCTGAATAAAAAGAAAGAATACACAAGTACTAAATCCTGAAATAGTTTTACCGCTCTGCGGTATTCCACTACCACTGACACTGTAGCATGCAGTTTTCAGCCCGGCACTGAGACATAATTTAAGTCTAAGAATCAAAGCTGTCAGTATTTCATGACCCTAGAGATGGTAGGCAGAAGGCGCTTTCTAAAATAGTTTTCATCCCCTCCTTCTCAGGGTTCTTTTTTCCTCCAGCACAAAAGGAATACTAGAAAGTTCTACTTAGTTTTCTCACTGTATAGTTTGTTTTGAAAAGGATATGAGATTAAATATCAGATAAGGCTTCCCATAGAGGAAGATTGCTTCGTTTTTCCATACTAGCTGCCAGTGATACATCCCTCAATATTTCTCAGGGTGGGCAGGAAAGGTAGCCTAGTTGTGTGTTACATATTGTAAAGAATTGGTTTGTATGATTACATTCACACAGGAACCTTAAACAAAGCTGCATGAAGTGAGAAGCCTGTTGATGACTCTATCAGCTATCAACTGTGAAACGTGTTATAGTCACCCTCAAATGCTACGCATATCCACATGGGCCACTTACACCGGTTTCCCCTTGCCTTCATGTTTCCCTGTCCATACAATGCAGGGTCAAAGCCCCAATTCATGTGGGAAGGGCAGTTCTGCATCAAATTAAAAAAAATACTTAATGTGTTAGTTACCTTTTAAAAGTAACATAATGAGTGGCAATGGCTTTATGCCTTTTTCTTCAGAGTGTGTATAATGGGTAAGTCCTCCTCCTAAAATGTCACTTAATTCTGGGGGATTTTAGCAGTTTTTCCATTTCTGACATTTTTGAAAGAAAAGTAATGAGTAATCAATTCACAAAGCACTTCTTGTTGTTGTTTGTTGTTGTTGTGTGCCTTCAAATCATTTCTGGCATATGGTGACCCTAAGGTGAATGTATCCTGGGGGGTTTGTAGCAAAATATGTTCAAAGGAGGTTTGCTCTTGCCTTCCTCTGAGATTGAGAGAGTGCAGTTTGCCCAGCAGGTTTCCAAGCCTGAGCAATGATTCGAATCTTAGTCTCCTACTATCCACTACACCATACTGCCTCTCTCCTTTCACAGTGGCAAGCACCAGCCCAAAGGTGGCTGACCCAATGTTGCCCCTAGTCTCATTGCTTTGAGATTGTGAATCTATGCTGGATTTCACAAGAGCAAATCCAGGCATTATGGGACCTATCCAAGGTGCTGAATCCAATTTCTCCCCTTTCAGAAGGCCCACGGCAGCTCCTGTAAAACCTAGTGTGAATGCACAGTCACAAAGAAATGGAACAACCAGTTGATTATGGGACTCGCCTGGCTTGGATACATCCGAATCAGATCTATATCCTTAATACGTATATCCTTAATCCTTAACACCCAATCCCGGCATTGATCACAGATAATGTTCTTGGGATGCATTGGAATGTATCATTTCTGCCCCAGTTGGCCCTCTCATTCTGAGCTCCTGAAAGTGACCATCACATATTGCCCTACAGTCATATGTAGAAACCTATCCATAAATGTGATGTGTGATGACACTTGGTTCAAAGCAGGGTTTTTGTGTGTGTGCAGATAAGGATTAATTATATAGAGAGACAGGAAAAAATGCCATCTCTTTTTGATGAATAAGTGTTTAGTTGGCAATGCTTAGACTGCAGTGTTCTTATTCTGCCCTCTAACAAAGGTCCCAGGTTTTGTATTGAACAAGCGAGTGTATTGATACACTATATATAGTCAATCCTTTTGGGAGTGTTTTCAGAAGCTGCAACATACATTTAGCACGTTCCCGGGAGAGTTTAGCAACTGTTATTTACAGTTGTGTTTGTGTATACAACTAAGCCCTTGCTTATCATCTCTCAAATGTCATCCTGACAGTGTCTATGCCTCAGTGCAAAATGTCTTTCATGTTTGGGGCTATCAAACTTTGGCAGAAAATTGGAAATTAGAAAAAGCCAAATGTGGGCCCATGAAAATGAAATGAACCTTTTGGAACCATGCCAGCTGCTTTCCGAGAAGGTGACCTTGGCTGCTTTCTTGTTGTCAGTTCCAAACTGATGGATAGGGTGCCTCTGAGAGAGTGACTTTAGCTAGCTGGTCAACGGGGAAGGTCAGCAACTGCCAAGTGCGGCTTTGTGTCTAAAAACATCCAATACCCAGGCATTTTTGTCGAGTCGCCCTTGAAAAGACACCCCACAATGTGATCAGGCAGTTGCGAAACAGGACCTCTGGGTTCTGAGAGAGTTTCAAATTAGGTGAGACTCTAAGACGGGTGAAAATTGTATAGGCCTCTAGATGTTGTTGAATTATAAATTCCAGCAGCCCTAGCCAGCATAGGCAATGGTGCCAACTGGTAGGAGCTGATGTTAGGAAACATGTGTACAGGATTGCACAATTCCCATCTCTGCTCTGAGTTTATCTGCATTACATGACTATTACATCCTGATACCATTTTAACTGCCATGGTTGTATCCTATTTTTGGCATTTATAGTTTAACAACAAGGTTATTAAAGTGATCTGAAGAGAGTTGCAGTGTCTTGTTTCAGGGTACCAAGTGCTCAGATGGTGTACTTCTAGTTCAAAGAAGCAAACAACACAGAACCTAAGCCAGTTCAGAGTCATACACAGATGGTCCAGAACAGTGGTCAAAGTAGTCCCAAGTCTATGTACACAATGCAGTCCAAGCAGATTCAAGTACCAGTCAAGGAACTACCAAAGAGCAGTCCAAAGAACAAGCCAATGACCAGGGATCAAACAAAAGCAGGCAAGATCACAATGCCAGAGAGAATGGAGCTATTGTTTTGCTGCTCAGAAATTGCCTTGGCTGTGCCAGTTTAGATCCACCTGTAACCCAGCATAGTTGGTCTCATTAGCCCAGTGTTTCCTTTTTAATTATTATTATTATTATTAACCTTTATTTATAAAGCGCTGTAAATTTAAGGCAGGCCACACCCTTGCCTGTGCTTGCATTATTGTTTTAGTCTGTAATAACCCAAAGGATAGCTTCCATCTCCGTCTCTTGAAGGTTTACTTGTGGTGATCCTGGCTTTGCTTCCAGGGAAGCACCACTGCCCTCCTCTACCTCTGACTGGAGTCTGTTATTTGGACTTGCAGCTTCCCCTTCCTCATCTCAGGAGGCTTCCTCCAGGTAGGGCATGACATCTAGACCAGCCTCTTTATGATACTAGGGATCTCTAGCACCCCAAAATGTAACTTATCACCAAACTACAACTCCCAGGATTCCATAAGATACAAAAATGGCAGTTAAAGAGGCATCAAGCTGCTATAGCTGGATAGTCTAGACAGATTCTAAGTCTCGTCACTCTAAGGCTACATCGATATGATACTGCCATCTTGCCCATCTTCCTGCCATGCAGGAATACTCTGGTAAAGCACTCCTGGAAGATGCCCACCCAACCTTTGTTTAATGACCTCCAAGGGTAGAGAGCCCCTCAGTCTCCATGATAATCTATTCCACTACTGAACAGATTTTACAGTCTGGAAGTGCTTCCTATTGTTTAGGTGGAATTGCTTTTCTTGTCATTTGAATCCACTGGTTTATGTTCTGTTCTCTGGAGCAGCAATAAATAAGCCTGATCCATCTTCTACATGACATCTCTTCAGATATTTAAAGATAGCTATAATGTCACCTCTCAGTCTTCTTTTCTTCGAGCTAAACATAGCCAACTTCCTAAACCATTTATCATAAAGTTTGGTTTTCAGACCTTTGATCATCTTGGCTGCTCTTCTTTGGCTTCCAAATTCTGGAGCTTCCAACTTCTGGAGGGCTGCAGGAATCCCAACTCATATAGCCTTCCAGAGGTCATTGGACTGCAGCTCCTGACACTATGTGGTTTAGCAGTGTTGAGTCTGACAACATAACATTTGGAGGGACACATGATTCTCAAAATGTTGCTACACTGCAGAAATAACACTTTGACACCACTTTAACTGCCAGTACTCAATGCTATGGAATTCTGGGTTTGTAGTTTTATGAGATATTTAGCCTTCCCTTTCAGAGAGCTCTTGTGCCCCACCAAACTACAAATCCTAGAATTCTGTAGCATTGAACCATGGAAGTTAAAATGATGTCAAACTGCTTTCTTGCTGCAGTGTTGCAGCAGCCTCCGTTTCATAACAGAGAGTTCTGGGCCATCTGGATTAAGGGTTTTTGTTTCCTACCCCCTAAAGAAGATCACTTGCCCTAGAAAAACATAAAAAAGAGGGGAAATGACATGAGTAGCATTCTTGCAAATTTCCTGTAGGAATGAGCTGCTTTGGGGGACAATGAAAATGCAATGGAGGAAAAGACAAATTACTTGGGAAGGTTCCTTTCTGACTTCAGTACCCAAACTCTACCATGCTGCCTGGAGTGGGGATTCTGGGAATTATGGTTCAGGATCCCCCCCACCCCCCCACCCAAGCTCTTTCTCTCATGGCCAAATGCATAGAGACAGACAAGTGTCAGAGAAACCTTTCAAAGATCTCATTGACTATTGAGACCAAAATCAGGAGATTATACACAGATTCTTGATGCATGAATTCAACCTTCTACAGTTGAAAAATATTTATAAATATATATAAATTTCAAAACAAACAAACAAACATAGATTTGGCCATTTGATATAAGGGACACCATTTTACTATGCCACTGTCTTTAATGGGACTTGAGTATCCACAGATTTTCGTATCCACAGGGGATCTTGGGACCAAACCCCAACAGATACCAAGGGCCCATTGTATTTGGCTGTCCATTAAGACTATAATGTGTCAGTCATTGCCCCATCACAAATAACTGGATGAAGCAATAGGTTCATTTCCAAACTTATTATTTTCCTTTCTCTTTGCAATGTGCTTTGTTTTATTGTCTGGCACAGCTCTGGGGGCTTGATAGCAAACCCCCACAGCCCGTAGATGAGAACAGCATGACCCTCATTTGCTCTGTATCCTCTGGGCTTCCTTCTTTTATGTTTCTGTTCTTCAGCCTCACCCTGCTTTTAGTTAGTTTTTAGCCTCACAGCAGCCTTTCACCCCTCCAGTGTCTCCTCATCCCTGTTTGAAAGCAGTGGGAGTTTTTCCTGCAAAAGATTACCATCAAATTAAATCACCCCAGGTCAAAAAGGAAGCCATTGGCAGAGATGAGAAGCAAGAGCTGGGCGTGTTGACACAGACACACAGACACACAACTCCTTCCTCTGCCTCCAAGCCAGGGATGGTTCCTTTCCTATCTAATTAAGCAAATCAGACAATCCACCTTGCTGAGGGTCAGTCTTTAGAGGGGAAGAAAATGGTAGAAAATAAGAGAATGATTTTTAAAAACGCAAAAAAACTCAGAGTGCAAGCTGACTTCAAGCATCTTCATGGCACAGTGTGATACAGCATTCCCCTGAATGAAAAAAACAGGAACAGATCTCTAGACAGAAAGTGAGGGTTGATTTTTAAAAAATCCAAAAGAAAAAAGGCTTTAAAGGGGCAAACTGTTGGCAGATAAGGAACAGTTGAAGAGGGTTGGAGCGCAGATGCCTGGAGGTTTGGTTTGGTTGGGTTTGGTGTTGGGAAAAAAGGAGAAAACTTTTCCTACAAAAAGAGCTCAGCAGCTTTGAAGATTTGAAAGCATGCTTAGTTCCTCACCTGCTGGGAAGAGGAGGAGAAGAGACAGGAAGAGTGTGTGAAGCACCATCAAGAAAAGGATGGTTTTCATCACCGCAGTGCCAGCTGGGATTTTTTGTTGTTGGGCTTAACAAGTCATTGCACTAATCTGATGGCTGTTGTGTATGTCTGGCTCAGGCCAAAGGCAGCAAAAAAATTTTTTTTGTAGGAAAGAATTGCACTTAATCAAAAATTAAGTTTCCCATTGGAAGGGAAAACAAGGAAGAAGGGCAGTCCATTCAGTTATACACTGGACATGGCAGAATGCTGAAAGAGCTATCTAGTTGCAGCTGCTCAGTAAGAACATAAAAAGAGCCTGTTGGGCTGGATGCTATATGTTCATGCAAGGTGTCCGGACATCGTCCTTTCCCCAGACAAGTTCTACATTTCAGCCTTCTGTTCAGGAGGAATGCCAAAAGGTCCTCCATCTGAAGTATGAAAAAAGAGCATGAATTTAATATTTCTATGAGTGTTTTGAGCTTTTACTGGATCAGGCTCTACATTTTTTCTTGAATGTCCTACATTTTGCGGTGCCTTGTCCTCCTTTGTGGTTATGATATCATAAAATACCATAATCATAAAACATTAGTACTGGAAAGGGCCAGGAGGGCTATGTAGTCCAACCCTCTACCATGCAGGTATACTTAATGGACACACTCCTGAAAGATGCCCCTTCAATCTCTTTTACATATACACTTGGCCCTCCACATTCGCTAGGGTTAGGGGCACAAGACCCTCGTGAATATGGAAAAACTTCAAATAACAAAACACCATGTTTTTACCTGAGAAGACACCTCTCTAGGGATCTTTAGGTCCTCCAGTGCAACTCTGTGGTCAATGTCTGACAGACACTGACCACAGAACTGCACTGGAGGAGCTACAAATGCCTAGTAAGAGTATTCTCTCTAGGAATCTCTAGGGCCTTCAGTGAGACTTTTGGTTCATGTTGACCATAAAATTGCAATAAAGGACCTAGAGATTCCTAGAGAGAACGTATTCATAAAATCCATGAATAATCAAATACACAAACATCAAAGCCACAAATATGGAGGTGTGTGTGTGTGTGTATGTATATACAGAGAGAGAGAGAGAGAGAGAGAGAGAGAGATAGAGCGCTAACTTCAGAACCTGAATAGAATAATGTTAATATTCAAAATGATCTGAATAGACTAGAAAGCTGGGCCAAAGCTAACAAAATGAAATTCAACACAGAGAAATGTAAGGTACTGCACTTAGGGAGAAAAAAATGAAATGCACAGATATAGGATGGGAGACACATTGCTGAATGAAAGTACATGTGAAAGGGATCTAGGAGTCCAAGTAGATGATAAGTTGAACATGAGTCAACAGTGCGATGCGGCAGCTAAAAAGGCCAATGCAATTTTAGGCTGCATCAATAAAAGTATAGTGTCTAGATCAAGAGAAGTAATTGTGCCATTATATTCTGCACTGGTCAGGCCCCACCTGGAATATTGTGTCCAATTCTGGGTACCACAATTCAAAAAGGACATTGAGAAACTGGAGCGTGTCCAAAGGAGGGCGACTAAAATGGTGAAAGGTCTGGAAACCTTGCCCTATGAGGAGCGACTCAGAGAGGTGGGGATGTTTAGCCTGGAGAAGAGAAGATTAAGAGGTGATATGATAGCCCTGTTTAAATATGTGAAAGGATGTCATATTGAGGAGGGAGCAAGCTTGTTTTCTGCTGCTCCAGAGAACAGGACCCGGAACAATGGATGCAAGCTACAAGAAAAGAGATTCCACCTCAATATTAGGAGGAACTTCCTGACAGTAAGGGCTGTTCAACAGTGGAATGCACTCCCTCGGAGTGTAGTGGAGTCTTCTTCCTTGGAGGTCTTTAAACAGAGGCTGGATGGCCATCTGTTGGGGATGCTTTGATTTGGATTTCCTGCATGGCAGGGGGTTGGACTGGATGGCCCTTGTGGTCTCTTCCAACTCTATGATTCTATGATTCTATGATTCTAATATGAAAATGTTAAGAATTAATGCTGCTTAACTTTAATAAGTAATGTGTCTGGGTAAAGGGGCAGTGAATGTGCGAAATGCATAGGGTGAAATACTAAACTGATCAGCTGAATGGTTAAAAAACCCCACAATAATTAAGCTAGAACTGTCCAACTGACTCCAGCTGAGTCTTTTAAAAATTGTTGCGGAGATTGGAATTCTCCCTGCCCAGAGTGCCCAAAGTGCTAGTGGTCTCAGTGGATGATGTTGTTGTTGTGTACCTGGCAACAGAGACACAGCCAGGTGCTTCCCCAATGCCACCTGCTCTGCTCTGGCCATGGAGCTGGGGCTGCAGTAGCTAAAAGGAGAGTCCTGGAGGGAGTAAAAGCAGTGCCAAAGCGTAGTTCCTCCTGCAGAACTTTTATGCTAAGTCTCTATAGCCATCATGTCCCCCCCACACCCCAATATATCCTTGAAATTTGGAGATACACCCCCATCCAAGGCGAGTAACCTGCACAACATATAGACCAAGAGATTCAGAGGTTTTTGTGCTGTGTGTGTTGTGTGTCTTCAAATCACATCCAACTTATGATGACCCTAAGGCAACCCTATTATGGGCTTTCTCGGCAAGATTTGTTCAGAGGAGGTTTGCCATTGCCCTCGCCTGAGAGCATGTGACTCATCCAAGGTCACCTTTGTGGGTTTCACGGCTGAGCTGGGAATCGAATCCTGTTCTCCAGAGTCATAGTCCAAATCATAAGCCAAAAGCCTGACTAGATAAAAAAACATCATTGCTTGCCAACTAAATGGGAAATTCCACAGTTGGGAACAGCCACCAAGACAGCTCTGCCCTATGTGCTTCTCAAACATGTCTGTGATGATGGTGGGATTAAGGATGCATCTATACTATAGAAATAATACAGTTTGCTCCTGCTTTAAGTGTTACTGCTCCATTCTATGGAATCCTGGGACATGTAGTTTTACACAGTCTTTAACTATCTCTTCCAAAGAGTGCTGGTGCCTCACCAAATAACAAATCCTAGGATTCTGTAGGATGGAGCCAAGACAGTTAAAGTGGTGTCAAACTGCAATATTTCTACAATATAGATGCACCCTGAGAAAAAGTCTCCTCCTTAAAATCTTAAAACCCAGAGAGGCTCATACAGGCTCATATTGTAGCTGTTATTTGGGGTTGGGGAAATAAAGTAGAGGGAGGGAAACAGATGTTAACAAGGCTGTAGGAAAGAGGGAAAGATTAGCAATTCCCTATAGATGTAAATATTGCCATGCAGTGATATTGGTGACTTTCTGGGAATGGAAATTGCCAAAGGGAATAGATGTAGTTGGAAAGCTGAACAGCTAGTATTGGATCTACCATTAAAGGCAGTGGAGTGCCAAGGAAAAAGATCAACGACAAGACCCTGTGGAAAAGAATGAGCTAAAGAGTGCCATTTTATGGATGGGGCTAAGTACAGAAAAAGCATTGGACTTTCAATATTTCCTATAGCACCGATAATTTACACACTGGTGCTAGCCAAAACAAAGCAACACACCCCTGTCGACTGTTGGGAGCAATGTAATATAACTAGGTCTATGGATTTTATTAAGAAAAGAAAATGGAATCGCATGAAGAAATATCAATTGAGATCAGATCTGATCATGTCATAAACCATATTAATATGTCTTCCCCTATATCTTTCAAAGTCGTAGCAGTATACAAAGACAGAATAAAAATCTCTGGTGTATATATATTTCTCGAAATATTTCCAGTGTTGAAAAGAAAATGGCAAACAGCAACAAAAGGGAGAGGCTATTATTGAAAATTTACCACTCTCAGATAATGTGAGAGACTGTAAACATGAGTATTTGGGATAAGTGGGATAGGGATTTGGGGTGCCCACTGACATCAGTACTTTGGAATAAAACATTTGTGCATTTTTGTAAGCTGCTCTATGGTCCTTGGATCAAGAAAAAAATCAATTAAAATAATCTATACATCAGCCCTATTGAATAAAATGCTTCTGGGATAGAAAAACAATATGTTGCAGTTAGGTTGGTGCTGTAGAAATAGGATTGGATTTAAACATAAACAGAGAGATTGTAGTAAAGTCTGGAAGTTCTGGGGGAAATACAAAATACAATTAAGGATTTATTCTTTGGAACTTCTTTTTTTCATGGAATGTATGAGATCTTAAGTATTGCTGAAACAGAAAAGAATGGTACTTAAAGTAATTGTTACTGCAAAAAAAATTGATAGCCAAATGATGGAAGACTGATGAATTGTTCGCTATTGAACTATGATTAAATAGCTGTTGGTATATAAAGTGGCATGTGTAAAAACTGAGTGGGAGAGAAAAATGAATATGGATAGAAAGAAGTTAAGGAGCATGGGGTCTTTTTTAAAAAGCATTCTGGAATTTATAAATGCATATCTCATCAACTGTGAACTCGTCAGCTTTTGTAGATTTATTATAAATGAGGGTAAGAATAAGGCTAAGATCCAAATAATTTCTCTGCCCTTTGTTTGGGAATTTAATTATGCAGTCCTATTTTAAATTCATTTAATTTTGTTTTGTTTCTTAATAGGAACTTATAATAATGTACCATTATGGGGGGATATTCAGGTGTATTAAATAAATAAATACACACACACACAGCATTTTGGGAGAAAGGAGAGATACAAGTGCAATAAATAAATATAAATAAATAAATACAGAGGCAGACTGCATAATTCAAGAGTATGCATTACACAGTTTCAATTTAACATGAAGGGTCTTCATGTTAGATCGAAACTGTGTAATATGGACTCACATATTATGCAGTACTCCTGTGCATTTATTTATTTATAAATAAATGTATTGATTTAATGTTACTCGCACAATTTCATGCTGCTCATGGTGCTTGTGCTACCTCTTGTTCAGCATTATAATGTTCCGCCCACCCACACACTACAACCACTACCTCCTTTTTTTGTTGTTGTTGTAAAGTTGACTCCCAGACTTGAGACTCAACTTAAGACATGACTTGAGACTTTTAGTAAAAGACTTGAATATGTCACTGGTACCAAGTCTCTTTCAAATGCTATTCCCCCTCCCCTGTAAAGAGATATCTGATTCCTCCGCTGTTAATTCACCTGCCTGATAGCCAGCATGGTATAGTGGTTTGAATACTGGACTATGACTCTGGAGACCAGGGCCTGAATCCTCGCTCAGCCATGGAAACCCACTGGGTGATCTTGGGCAAGTCACACTCTCTCAGCCTTAAATGAAAACAAAGGCAAACCTTTTCAGAGCCAATCTTTCCAAGAAAACTCCATCATAGGAGCTGACGTGTGTGAAGTGGTGTGTTGTATATGTGTGTGTGTATCTCTAAACAGGGTTTTAAATATGTTTTAGGTGTTTTTAGTATTTTGGGTATTTTAATCATGTTTTTAATAAATGTTGATGTTTATGGTATATACTCATCTATAAGTCTAAACATTTTTGCCCCCAAATAATTTTTTAAGTTTTGTAAATCAATATTTTATTTGGCTCTTTTTAGAATTATTGTAAACTGCCTTGGATCCCATTTTGGGAGAAAAGTGCAAATTGTGCAATAAACAAACAAACAAATAAATAAAGTCACGTGGGGGTGGTCATAAGCCCAAAATGACTTGAAGGGATACAACAACAAAAAAATTCAGCTGTAAACTCCCAGAGCTTGGTTTTTTTTGGGGGGGTCAGACTTGCAGTCTTCCGAACTGCACACAAATCTGCATTCTTAGAAAACACACACACACACACATCCTTTCAGCCTTAACAAATGATGTTTTATTAAGAGGACAGAAACAAAATACATTTGAAATGAGGTTATTGGATGTTACAAGCAACCATACAGTATAAAAACAGTGAAAATGGCTACTCTGGGAATTGGCTTAGAGTTATAGAAAAAGTGAATACATCTTCTGGCTAGTGGCATTTCCAAAACCACAACATAAAAATACTCTGATCATGTCTAGCTAAATGCACCTTTTAAAGCTTCCACTTTCAGTCTTTTTCCTGAGGCAAGAATTGTGTTGAATTGCCTTTGATCACAGGGGACTCCAGCAACCATGTTTGTTGTTCCGGAGCCAGGAGAAGTCAGTGGAAGTGTTGAACCCTGGGTTTCCCCACATTGGGGTAGCACCTGTCTCCCATGACTGTATATCCATTGATGAAGTCACACACTCAGCTAAGTGTCCTTACTGTTTACTTGAAGATGAACTCAGGATCCTTCCATACTAGCTAACAAGTGACAGACATTCAATCATCCTCTCCCTCAGTAAGGAAACACTTTTGAGGCCCCAAAGCCCAATTTTCTAATGGTGTCCAGCATTTTGAATAGCTCCTTTAAAGTTCAGTTTGGAACTCAGGATGGATTCATCACCCAGTTATCAAGGAGGTTATCAGCTATCATTGCTTTCCTTTTTCTTTCTATAGGTGGTGTTCTGTTAGGAATATCTGCACATGTACGTCCCCCATACTCTTGCGTATAACTTTCTTTGGATGCTGTGGAGGGTTGCTCCTCATTGCCCCTCTGCAGTACCCAAAGCCAGCCTCTAGACTTACCATACATCTTTAGAGGCCTCCCTCCTGGCACAGCCAATTTGTGCCTCATGGGGAATGATAGAATCAGAGAAGTATCTGGCTATGTCCCTGTAGTGAGATGTGAAATGATTACACCAACCGTGAGACCTCTGGAAGACCCTGGTGGGTCTCAGTGCTGCTGTAATCATTTTGCCTTGAGCTAAGGGAACCTTCTCTGCCCCTGCTTGCTCCTCACAACACACAGAATAGGGTTTTTTGTGTGTGTATGTGTGTACATGTTGCTTTGGGGCTGTACAGTAAGTCAAAGGAGTGGTATATGACTCAGCCTAGTGTAAATCCACATGTGAAACAACCATGCTATGGTGAGTTGTATAGGATTGCAACCAACATGTGTTTGGAGGCTGGGCAAACAGATAGTTCTCAAGGACATCATTTGACCCCCCTCTTTCTTTTCAGAGAGCACATAGAGAGGTAGACAAGAAGGGGCAAACCACTGAAGGTGAGTGATCTCTGTACCATGAAAGGGATTCAGGAATGCACCCCTGCTTTCTGAGAGAGTCAGGCCCCATCTCTTACCCAGATGACTGTCCGTCATGCTCTGCCCATATGCAGAGGACATTGATGTGGCTTCCTTTGGCACTGGATGAAGATTTTTGCTTCTTTACCCTGTGTTTGCACTTTTATCCTGCTGCTGGTTTTAATTAGTTTTTATGAATTGTGAGAAGAGAAGGTTAAGAGGTGACATGATAGCCACTTAAATATTGAAGGGATGTCATATTGAGGATGGAACAAGCTTGTTTTCTGCTGCTTCAGAGATTATGACCCAGAGCAACTGTTTCAAACTACAGGAAAAGAGATTCCACCTCAACATTAGGAAGAACCTCCTGACAGTAAGAGCTGTTTGACAGTAGAAGGCGTTCCCTTGGAGAGTGGTGGAGTCTCCTTCTTTGGAGGACTTTAAACAGAGTCTGGATGGCCATCTGTCAGGGGTGCTTTGACTGTGTCTTTCTGCATGCCAGGCGGTTGGACTGGATAGCGCTTGTGGTCTCTTCCAACTCTATGATTTTACGATGTTTCCCTCTTTGCTACCAGTTCAGTTTTCCACATTATTTGATATTTTGGGCATCTCAGGCAACATTACTTGAATTTAGAAAGAAAGTGTCCACTTCAGCTAAGTGCTGGCAAAGTGATACAGATAATTTTGTCCTTGTAGCATATGACCCAGTGGTCACTCTGGGTCATATTCATCTGGATGTGTTGCAAAATATTAATTTTGCATTTCAAACATCTTTGACATTTATTTAGGCTGAAATCTTCTTTGACATTGGCAGAACACAAAACTCCACCAGTGTAATTGTTGGAGAAGGGGAATGGTGTCCATTCAGTTGACTTGGATCTTTTCTGATGCAGAAACCAATGGCTGTCTAGCTCAACTTCATACCCAATCAGCTCCTGTAGAGTGACAGATAGGAAAACATTGGGCAAGGAGGTACTGGATGCCTATTCATGCCATGTCTGAAAAGGGACTTATACTTTTATAACCCTTGATTATGCATATGTATACCACCAACAGGATTCCATCTATAGACATACATTTATTTATTTATTTTGATTTCTATGCTGCTTTTTTCCTGCAGTGGAACCCAAGGCAGCTCACAGATAAAACTGGTTCAAAACTTAATAAAACAAAATTGTAAAAACAATGAAAATCATTTCATTTAAACAGTATAAAATTACATTCAAAATACAAACATTGAAAGGACAAATAGACCACACATAAACAGAACAACTACAAGTAAATTATGTACTTTTAAACTGTATTCCTGCAACTTGAAACTTGAAACAGTTGAAACGTGTGCCCTTTCTGTAGCTAAAAGTGTTATACTCCAGGGCTCCAAACATAAATATTCACTATCTTTTTCCCAAGTCAGACCACCTTGCTGCTGAAATGTGTATTCTACTAACAAATTCTGCAAGCAAATCATTATTTTGACATATAGACCAAGATCCTACACCGAGGTTGCATATAGTTGTACAAGTGGATGACATATTATGAGACCCTTGTATGGCATTGCGGCATCGAACAACTGAATGCTCAGGCACAACTGAACTTGTAGCTGAATACTCAACCAAATGCACAATTGAAGAAGTTTTAGCAGAATTCAAAGATATAGCCATGTCGGTCTGCTGAATCAGTATGGAGAGAGAAGTTGTAGCACCTCTGAGACTAACTGAAAGAAAGAAATTGGCAGCATGAGCTTTCGTAGACTTCAGTCTACTTCCTTAGCAGGGTCAGATAGATATATGCACATGAGTATGTGCAACACAACTATATCTGAAACTCCCCTTTTATGTCCTTGAAGAGGAAACAGATGTTGCACATTGGACAAAAACGTCCAGCTGCTTCTATAAGGGAATGTACACATCGACAGGATTCTAAGTCAACTTACATTAATGTAAAGACTTAGCCTATTACTATAACCTATTTATTTCTCACTACCTACTGATCTTTTGCTCTTGTTTTAATTTTTCAATACATTTAAAATTTAAAATCCAATTTTTTAAAAAAAAACTTTAAAAAATCTTGGTGCTATATATTTGAAATCTCTATTCTCATTGTTTATGGTGCTGTTGTCATATCATTGCATCTTATTTTTTAAATAGATTGCACACCGCCCAGTAAGTGGTAGGTTTAGAAGTGTAGTAATAAAAGTCCCTCAAACCCTGTTTTTGGCCCTCCATCAATTCATAGCCAGGCCCTTGGTTTAATGTCACAATCAACAACTGGCTGCTGTTTTAATGCAAATCAGTGCAGCAGGGAAGACTACACAGAGAGGATTCTTCAAGAGAATATGATCAGTCAAGTAGCCTCCTAATCACACCCCAGAGATAGAAGAAAATGTTCTGAAATTCTCAAGCATTCTAAAACATTCATAAGTTTTGCTTATTCACCCGTTAATTAGATTGTATGGTCTTCCATGTGGGACAAGGCATTTTACTATTCATGGCTTGCCTTGAGGAAAGAGTGAATTAAGACCCAGGGATGGTTTTCTTATGAACTGCAAATGCACAGTGCTGGACAGGGTCTCTCCCAAGCTAATTTGGATCAGTTGTACCACAACCGATTTTGACATTCTGAGGATGTGGCTAGATCTAAAGTGAATGAGAAATCAATGGTGGCTCTTCACTTATGTCATAGGTCTAGTTTTGCAACTTGACTTGCTAGACATATAAATCATGGAGACTGATGCCTTCTGTATGGTGAATTTGCTCTGTGCTTTAGCCCAGAGTTTAAAAGAACTATCTGAGAGGCTGAACCTTATTCCCAAATACATTTAGCACCTTAAATGGTTCTTTTAAGCTTTCCATTAAAACTCATAGCAGATGTTGTCAAGGAAGCTATTTTGGGGAACTGGGAGGTTAAACAAAAATAGGCAGCTTTCCCATCATCCATGGTGCTGAATCTGTTCAGAAGATATCATTCAGCTCTTTGGATACGTCCTTTAAGTTTAGATTAAAATATGGAGTCCAAACTTTACATATACACAGCTGTGTTATTCTGTTTCAGCATGAAAAGACATAGGGGAACTCTGTAGCATCTTAGAGTACAAGAAAAATAAATAGCTAGCATAAGCCTTTGTGAACTCCAGTCTACTTCAGTAAGGTGCTGTCTGCTGAAGTCCATTAAAGCTTGTGCTAGAACTTCTCAGTTAGTCTTTACAGGATTCACTTATATTCTTTACTGTAGTACTACATCTCCAGCTGTCATCTGTCTCACCCCCAGTGATAGTAGGACTCAGAGAAAAGCTTCCAAAGCAGGTATAAACACAGGCAGATTCATGTGGAAATAAAGCTTTACAAGTCCGAACTAGCATTGTGGTATAGTGGTTTCACTGTTTGACTAGGACTGCAGAGACCAGGGTTCAAATCCCCATTCAGTCACAGTGGGTGACCTTGGGTAGGTTACACTCTCTCAGAGAAAGGCAAAAGCAAACCCCCTCTGAACAAATCTTGCCAAGAAAACCCTATGATAAGGTCACCATAAGTCAGAAAGAACTTGCAAGTATACAACAACAGCAAACTAGCATTTTGGATTATGTCCAGATATTGACCGGGAACAATGGGCGTTTTGGTCAAAAACAGGTTCATCACCAAATGGGCATAGAAGGTACCACCTGCCCCTGCTACTCCATATGGCAGGCCAGGAGTGGTGTCCAAGGACCATACTAAGGGCCCAGGGCTCCAACAACTGCATCAGCCTAGTGAGAGCAAACATCAGCCTTATTCTTTTTTCCTGATAGTATAAAATGCCAGCATAATTGGACCAGCAGGGAAAGCAAAAAAGAGAGAAAGAAACTTCTATATTTGATAAATTAATAACTGAGCACTGCCTGTAAGTTTCCCACCCAAGACCTTAATTAACAAGAAAACACAGAAGAAGAAGAAAAATTCTTTTGAGCATCACTCATTTTAAAAAATAGAAAAGTTGGCTTTTTGATCCTCCATTAGCAAGGACTGTGCAGGATTTTTTTTCCCTTTCCTCCCTGTAAAGTCCTTTATAACTGCTATAAGAACCTCAAGCCATAGCTTAGATCTAGAGAGAGAGAAAGGAAGCCATGGTCCTGGCTTTTCCTCTGTCTCCCAGGAGCATTTCAAAGCTGTGCGCAAACATGCTAAAAGGATCAAATTGATGTTTTGCTCAAATCGGAATCACTCCAAGCCTCGGAAAGCTTTTAATCCAGGACTGCATGTAAGGCGATAGCTTCTAATTACTAGTCTAGACAAAATCAGCAAAGCTGAGTTTATTAAAGGGCAGCTATCAATACAAGCAAAAGCCATTTCCCGATAAGGGACCAAGGGCTAATTGAAAGATCTCGTTTGAATCACTTGTTGTCTATTCTCATTTTTAGTGGCTTTGAAAACTCTTCTCCCCCCTTTTTCTTTTGGCAGCTGCTCAAGTGGACAATCTTTTGAGGCAGGGGTGGAGATGAACAACTTCCTTTTCCCAAAGGTAAATGAAAGCCAATTCCCGATACAGAGGCTAGAGTCCTACTGATATTTTATAAACAAATATGCTTCCTTATATGTGTGGCTGTACTCTTTGGACCATTATGTAACATCCATAATTTGTTCACAGTTGCATTAAGTAGCGTTCTGAAAGTGTAATTGTTTCACATGAAGCTGCACATTCTTGGATGATGTGCAAGTATTTGTCAGTGCCTTCCATGTTCTATTTTATCTACTGGGATTGAAGAAACAGCTGTTGCACATCCCTCATCGCACAATGAAGCAACACTGGCAAATGTGTAGTTTGTTGCTCAATGTCAGTACTCACCAGAAGGACTGTAGCAGCTCAGCCACCACATAACTATCTCAGTGTGTAATTCAGGCTTCACAGACTTGATTCAGCAAATTTACCTTTTCCCCAACATTCCATCAAAGGAGCATGAAGGTTTGGCACAGGAGGTTACCACACAAAGCTAAAAAGCAAAATATTAACAGAATAAAAGTATTTTTGGCCAGTACTTATACAACAGATCTGCCCTGCTGCTACCCTGCATTCAATTCATTACTGTTGTGCATGCCATTCATTACTGTTTTTATTGATAGGCAAACCCTGTCAATAGGCTCTCAGTCTTGCTGGTATTCCATGATTGCCTTATGCAGTGTGTCCCTTCCATAGCAGTTCTGCTTCCAAGGCAGTCATATGGTGTGATTCTGCACCTCTCCTCCAGGCTCCTGTACCTTCTCGCAGCAGTCATGGCTTATGATACCTTCCAAAAGCTGGCTGCTGTAAGCACATTCATACAGCACACAACTTTGGCAAGGTGTTGGTAGCTGGGATCACTTACCTCCCACTTCCTCCCAATGTGCAGCAGCCCCACACTTTGAGAGTGGGGAGGAAAAGCAACCCCAGCTGCCAACATCTTCCTGATCTCACCCAGGCCACCTGAATCATTTTTAACCACATTCCCACCATCTGATCACTCTCCCCTGCACCTCTGCTGCCTGTTTTATCTTCCCTGTGCCCCCTCACCACCTGATCTTTCTTTTCCCCACCCCTGTCACTTGATCTTTTCCCAGTGCACCCATGCCACTTGATCGTTCTTTTCCCCACTGCCTCCCTTTACCCAGACCAGTATGCATGCCCTAAGTATGGCAGTAATGAGAAGGAAGCAGATGCAGGGCAGTCCAGATACCAGTGCACCATTGCTGTGATGTAGAACCCTTGTGTGATAAGCTAATGGTAATTTGCTGAGCTCTACAACTATGAAGGGAAATCAATGCCTAGAGCATGTGGTTTCTGATGCTGTTCCTCTTTGCTAGAGATGGGGTGTCTGCCCTTTCCCTGGGGTCTGGAAGGAGTGAAGAAGCACTTGATGCCATTTGTTCATAGAATCATGCAGCTGGAAGAACCTTCAAGGTCTCAAAATTGCTCCTAGAATCATACAATCCTAGAGTTGGAAGAGACCACAAGGGCCATCTAGTCCAACCCCCTGCAATGCAGGAATACACAATCCAAGCACCCTCCGTGACAAATGTCCATCTAGCCTCTGTTTAAAGACCTTCAAAGAAGGAAACTCCATCACACTCTAAGGAAGTGTATTCCACTGTTGAACAGCTGTTACGGTCATGAAGTTCTTCCTAATATTGAGGTGGAACCTCTTTTCCTGTAACTTGCATCCATTGCTTCAGGTCCTATTCTCTGGAGCAGCAGAAAACAAACTAGCTCCTCATTATGACATCCCTTCAAATATTTAAACAGGGTTATCATATCACCTCTTAATGTTCTCTTCTCCAGGCTAAACATACCCAGCTCCCTAAGTCTCTCATCATAGGGCATGGTTTCCAGACCCTTCCAGATCCTGAACTGAAAACATATAAAGCATTCCTGAATACTTGTTCTTCTTGCTGCTATTGGAGCAGGCAACGGTTACTGCATCACCTCTCCCCAACTGTTGACTAAACTGGCTGATAGACTAAACTATCCAAGGTGATGGATCTGTTTGGGGCTTAAGTTTCAGAGTTTTGGGTAGCTCCTTCAGACTAAAACCTCATATGAATTCACCTCCCACTGATACAGAAACCACAAGCTACCAGTGGAAGAGGGAGGGAGAAAATAGAGAAACAATACTGTAATTCATGTATATTTATTACTACCTTAAGTCTTTTTAAGCAACATTTCTCAAATATATTCTCAAATGACATCTAGATTATACAGAGTTACAGCAATAGCAGTAGTATTTACATTTCTATACCCCGTATCAGTGAACTAGTGACCTACAAAAGGATGGAAGGCTGAGTCAAACTTGGAGCCGTCCAGAACCTTGGAGAGTTCCAGAAACTCACCCAGTACTCTGCCAAATTTGCTGTATTCAGATGACCTCTCTGTATATATGTTGGGTGGTGATGGTAATGATGGTTTTTCTGTCTTTTCTCATACCAGCCTGCTCATTTCTTAAAACCTTCTGTGGAAACCTCCTTTTATTAAAAGAAAAAAAAAGGGAGGAGAACACTGAAAATTGGTGACTCCTATACCAGTGAGTTAGTGGATTCATTTTGGCTTGTAAGCAAAACATTAAAGGAGCCATCCAACTTGCTGGCCCTGCTTTGAAAATAGGGGTCAGCACCTTTGAAGGTTCCTTTAAAGTTCATAAGGATACCCAAAGCAGATTCGGCTCCTCACTGACATGGAGCCTCTGGCCTTCACCGAAGGAGGTTCCCCCTCTTCAAGACTCACTTCCTGTAGAGTTTGCAGAGCAGGGGAATGGAAGAAGAGGTGTGATGATTTATGAAATGGCTGAGGATGCCAAGCTCTTTTGATTCCTTCCAGCAGTCATATTACATGGGGGCATTTTGCTAGAGGTAAAAACCCAGCTTCTACAAAAAGAGAATCATAGAGTTGGAAGGCCCATGTAGTTCAACCCCCTGCCATGCAGGAATACACAATTAATGCACTTCCAAAGATCAAATCTCTGTTGAAAGTCGTCCAAAAAAGGAAAGTCCACCATGATCTGAAGCATTCTATTCCACTGTCAGGCAGTTCTCACCACCAGGAAATTCTTCCTAATGTTTAGGTAGAATCTCTTCTTGTGATATGAATCGATTGGTTTGTGATCTAGTCTCTGGAGCAGCAGAAAGTAAGCTTGCTCCATCTTCTACATGATCCCATTAGATATTTAATGATATCAACTGTCTGTCTTCTCTACCCCAAGTAAACATATCCACCTCTCTAAGCAATCCTGTGCAGAAATCAGTTTCCAGACCTTGTACCATCTTGACCACCCTCCTTTGTATGATTCCCCACATTCTCTCCAGTCTCACTGCTTTTGCTCTCCTAGATACTTTCCAAAAGTACTGGCACTTCAGCTAGACCCTTAGGCAGTGTTATAGGGCAGTTTCAAGTCAAGGTGAAAATGCCATCTCTGTTTCTTTCATTAACCCTCCCAGGCCTGTCATTAAATATGGCAGGCTTAGCATTTTTCACTTCAAATGAAAGAGCATTGCTTAATCCCAGGAGACCAGGAGGCTTTCCCCCTCTCCTTTCATTCTTCTTCCTTTCTCTCCCCCCAACCCTCCTCTCCCTGCTTCTTTCTTCGCCAGTGCCTAACTTGATGAACAAGACAAGGTCAGCAATTTTCAGCTTATTGACAGAATGCTATTTATCTTTAGAAGTATTAAAATGGTATTTCAAGAGTGCCTGGAGCAGAAAAGTAGTCCGAACTAGAAAGAAAAATAATTTGTGTGAAGAAGTGATGTGATACTGCAAGAAATATTGTTTGTTTTGCAGTTTTAGGGAAGGAACGGATATGCCTGGGTTTTCTCTTGAGGGTGGGATTATTCAGGCAATTGTGTAATTAGACCTTAGAGAAGACTTTAATAAGAAGAGGTGGCATCATTCAACCCAGTAAAGCAACTAAAGGAAGACCTCAGAATATATATACTTAGATTATAACAGATAGCTAGATAGATGATAGATAGATAGATTACACTTAAAATTCAGATATAAGTCTGGACCATCACTTGTCAAAGAGACAATGGTATTTTTCACACCACAGTTATAGCATTTTCATAGCACTTTAATTGCCATGGTTCCATCCTATACAATTCCGGGGCTTATGGATTTTTAAGTGACTTAGACTTCCCTGCCCAATAAGATCTAGTGCCTCCCCAAATGGCAACTCCTGGCATCCCACAGGATGCAGCCATGACAGTGGAAGAAGAATCATAGCACTATAATTGCATAATGTAAAAGAGACCACAGATACCAGATGATTTCAAGAAAGGCTGACATCGCGACATTTTGATAGGGCAGGATTTATACAGTTTGTAAAAGGCTTGTGTGGATGTACCCTAAAGTGGGAGGCTGGGGTTTCTCTTCTCTCTGTCTCATCTGCACCATTTGACAATCACCTCTTTCAAATCATTCTGAAAGCACTTGCCTCAGCAGTCCTGGCATAACATGCAATTATGGTACTGGATGGTGATGAGGGGGAGACTGTGCTTTTTGGGAAATGCCCTGAAGCAACATGTTTTTGTGCTCTCCCCAATAAATCAGAAAATGTTTCTGTTGCATTGTGTCCTGCTAAAGGAAAATAGGTGAACACAGCTTTGCTGTTGATCCTGCTCTCCACTGATCCCCAAATGGCCTTTGGGGTGGGTGTCACACTGAAAAAATGTTTGGGGATTGCACCAGGTGATGTACTGCAGTTACATCACCCCAAGCAGAATCTTGCTCCTTTTGCTTTTTCCCCAGACAAAATCAATAACTGCCAACGTTCCACACATCTCTTCCCAAAGAACTGTTCAAGAATACCAAACAAACATTGCTCAATATACAGAAATGTGCATTTACCTCTTTATTTATCAGAACTGTTTAAAAGCAGCAATTCTGGGTCTCGTGACTAAACAAATGGCATACCTAGTAGCATTAGTTTTAATGTATTACATCCAAGCTCTGAGCTTCCTCTTCTTGCCATGAGCTTATCTGGTGGCAGCATTTGGTGTGGGATTCCATTTGCCATTTTAAATTTCTCATAATCCATTGTAGTGCCTTGTATATACAGTGGTGGAATACTGAGAGAAACTTAAATAGAAGGCAGTTCCCCAGACCTAGCCCCTGCAACCAAGAAAGCCCACAGCAAAAGGGTGCCAACTGGGGGACTCCTTGATGGGCTGCCCATTGTGAGGGATACGTTGTCAGTGCACCTCCTCAAAACTGAAGCCAACAAACATTTGGATGTTCAAATCAGAACCTTCACCTCCCAGTTCATATATGTCTAGGGGCCCCTTTCCACTGTGCAATTACAGTACTATGATTCCACATTAATTGCTATGGAAAGAACCTAAGGGATCCTGGGATTTGAAGTTTAAGGAGTGATATTTAGAATTCTCAGCCAGAGAGCTCTAGTGCCTCCCAAAACTACAAACCACAGGATTTCACAGCCATGTCAGTTAATGTGGAAATATGGTGCTGCAATTGTTTGGTGTGAAAGGGCCCTAGGACACAGATAATGAAGCAACCAGGGTTGTCCCAAGTGTATATCTTTTGGCTCTTGGGCTGTTTTCCAGATGGAAGATGGAAAGTAATAGTGAAGTATCTCATCATGTATTTTGAGTCTATAAAGTATTATGCAAATGCACAATAATGAGAAAAACATTCAGATTTAGATTTCCTCCTCTCAGCCAAATTCTGGAAAGAGATTGCAGGTACTTAACATGCATCAAACTGTAATTTTGTTCTATAAAAAGAAGTTCTTAACAATAAAGTACCTGGTAATAACTGTTCTCAAGGTTTTCGATACTGCTCTACGATATACGTACACAAATACAGATACGTACACACAATGTTGCTATAACCTTTTCTTGGCAGACGTGATCTGACATCAATTTGCTTTTGTCTTGACATCTTAAAGTTGTTGCTTTATAAAACTTCCATCCATGTCAGTTTGTTTCCAGCTGCTGCTGTGAGCCTGTCTCCCTGCATTTGTTCTGACAATTTATTTTTGCTTTGACATAATGCCCATCTCCACAGACCTGAGCTGGCAACCATCATAAACTGATTGATTTAAATTATAACTGATGTTGTCCTGCAAACAGCAGTTAAGTCACAAGTTTCACTCAGTTACTGGCTTTCCTACATAAGTGTTTGTAAGCATTTGTTGGGTTTGTGTGAGTGTTGGCTAATGATTAAAAATAATGATTTCATTATATAGAGCTTTTTGGAGTTAAGTGCAGATGCAAATAGCAATGAGGAGGATCATCATCATCATCATCATCATCTCATCATACATGTGAAACCAATATTCATATTTATAAAGCCAGCAAGGTGTGGTGGTTTGAATGTTGGATTAAGCCTCTGGAAGTTGTTGTTTGTGTTGTGTGCATTCTAGTCATTTTTGACTTATGCCGCATCTGGCCCACGGAGGCAGCAAGACCGGCCCCAGCCCAGTCCTGCCGCCGATTGCCGCAGGCGGTACTTCGGCGGTGGCGCTGCCACCTCTGAGGAGGGCAGGCCGCAGACAGTGCGCCTCTGCTGCCGCCACCACCCGCCCACAGCTTCCTGTAGCCCTGAGCGCGCCTGCAGGGCTGCGCGCTGGGCTAAATAGGAGGAGTTTCTCCTCCTGGGGCTGACTGGCCAAAGGCTGCTGGCAGGGGGCGGGCTGTTGGAGCTCCAGCCTGCCCCTATTGGCCAGCCAGCCTCAAGAGGAGGAGCTCCTCCTCTATCAGGGAAGGAAGGGGGCGGGGGTGCCCAAGCCCTTCCCTTCGGCCTCCCTCCCCTTCGGCCGAAAGGGCCTCTTGGAGCCCGTTCAGCCGAAGGAAGGGACCAAGTAGGAGAGAGCAGGCACACGTCTCCTCTTCGCCGCGGGGCTTCTGCAGACCTGAGGTATCCTTCAGAGGACACCTCAGGCCTGGCAAAGCCCTGAGGAATGGAGCAGGGGCCACGCGCCTGTTGCTCCTGCCCCTCATGGGCCCTTACTGGTCCCCAGCTGTCTCTGAGAGGCAGCTGGTGGCCAAGGAAGGGCAGGAGGAGCAGGCGCACGCCTGTCACCCCCTCTCCCAATCCCCCCCACTTCTAGCTGTCTCTCAGACAGCTGGAGGTCAGGAAAGGGAGCAGAGAAAGCCCCGCCCCCGGAGGGTGGAAGCTCCACCCCGGCATGCGGCCCCGCCCCCAGAGGATGGAAGCTCCCCCCAGCTTCGGCCCCCCAGTTGTCTGAGGGTCAGCAACCCGGCCCCCGGCTCAAAAAGGTTGCCTATCCCTGCCCTACAACCTATCATTTCTGATTTATGGAGGCCCTTAAATCCTGGAAATGAAGTAGGGCTAGGATTAGTTCTTAAAATGGGAAACTGCCAACCAATAGTAGGTGCTGTAGGCTATGTTTGAGAGGAAGGAATAGGCAAAACCATCTCTGACTATTCCTTGTCTCAGAAAACCCTATGAAATTCATAAGGTCATTGTAAATCCTGTGGTGTCTTAAAGGTACCCACTCCTGCACCCTGAAGAACCTACCATAGCATTTCCTTGGCATGACTTGTTCAGAGGAGGTTTGGCTTTGTCTTCCTCTCAGGCTGATAGAGTGTGACTTGCCTGGAGTCCTAGTCCAACACTCAAGCCATGCTAGATTTTAGGATTCTGGGAGATCTGGGTTTAAATCTCTGCTCCACCTCTGAAACCCACTGGATGATATTGTTAGGTCCCATACTATCAGTTTCAGAAGAGCTGAAAATATTTGAAAAAATATGGCCAAGAAAAAACAAAACAAAAATAAGGTTACCTTAGGGTTGCCATAAGTCAGAAGGGACTTGAAGGCACAAAGCAACAAAGCCATACATAGTAGTATCAAAGTTTTTTCAATTTTTAAAAATATTATTTTATTTAAAAGTATAACTACAAAGAAAAAAGATAAAGAGGGAAAGAAACATGGGCTAGGCATAAACATTAATATAATCTGACCATATTTCCAAAAGTACATTTTCTTGAAAGTGTTATTTATAAAATAACACATTAATGCATGACTAAAGCATGGAGATCTGCCCATCAAATGATACGTGGTAAAAGGCTCACCTTCCACCTCTCCAGTATGCCTCTTTTATCTATAGTAAGAGCATGCAGGATCCAACCATATTGGCCATCAGTTAGTTCCCACGTTGAAGGAATTTAATTTAAAGGAAATTTATCATTTATAAATAGCTGCTGATACTCTACATTGGCTTACATATGGATAACTAAGTAAAGGCTTCAGGCCCAACTCCTGAGCCTAACTGAAGACCCAGCAGCCAGATTGGACAAAGGAGGTCCATTTAGCTTTCCAATCAGGGTTGAAGGAGGAGGACGTTTCCTTCCCTGCTCTTGCAGGTTCATATGGGGAGATACAGTCTCTCAAATATTCTGGACTCATGCTGTGTAGGGCGTTATAGGTCATGACCTATTGGTTCTGATTGTCATAGCTTTGCTTGCTGATAGAAGGGGGTGGAAACATCCTCCTCTTTGTGGCCTGATCAGAAGCTGAATTGATCTCCTTCACACAATCCAGCTGCTGGCTCTCAAGGTTGCCTGAGCTGGCATTCTCATAACCTTACAGGGAGAATACAGCTTGGGTATCTTTATGTGAAATGCTTGGAACCCAAAGTGTTTTGAATTTCAGTGGGGTTTTTCCCCTCCAGATTTTAGATTATTTGCATATACATAATGAGATATTGTATCCTGGAGATGGGACCCAAGTCTAAACATGAAATTCATTTATGTTTCATGCTCACCTTATACACATAGCCTGGAGGTCATTTTATGCAATATTTTAAAAATACTTTTGTGCATGAAACAAAATTTGTGTAAACTGAGCCATCAGAAAGCAAGGGTGTCACTATCTCAGCCACCTAGGAGGACAACACTGGATTTTGGTGTGTTTTGGATTTCTGGATAAGGAATACTTAACCTGCAGATCTGCAACTGCAATACTGAATGTTGCTCGGCATCTACAAACCCCAAAGATTTTTTCCTAATACAAAATCAATGCATTGTAATGCATCTAAACAGTAAATCTAAGGAGGAAGCCTTCTAGAACTCAGGGTGTATCTACAATCTAGAAATAATGCAGTTTGATACCACTTCATCTGCCATGGCTCCATCCTACAGAATCCTGGAATTTGTACTTTTGTGTGGCACCAGAACTCTGTAAAACTGCAAATCCCACGATTCCATAGGATGGAACTTCAGCACTTAAATGATGTCAAATGGCATTATTTCTACAGCATACATGTTCCCTCATTCAGACTTACTTTCAAGTGTTGCTGGCTTGAGAAATACTGTGGTACTATATTATATATATTCCTATTTAATTGGATGTTGTCATACAGCAAGATGGCCCATTAGCCCATCTGTCCTAATATTGTTGGCTGTGATGGGAAGCAGCGGTTTCCCAAGTTTTCAGAATGGATTGTTTTGTAGCTCTACTTAGAGATCTCTAGTATTCTTTGGTGGGCTCCCATCCAAACATTAACAAGGCCCAACTCTCCTTAGCTTTCAAAATCAGAAAAGATGAGTGGGTTCACAACTACTGCTATACCATGGACTGTAGCTTGCCCTGTGAAAAGGGAAGGATGAGATTTATTTTCATTTCATTTCATTTCATTTCATTATTTTCACTGAAACATCCTCCTTGTACAGGATCCAAAGCAGCTTACAAGCATTTAAAAACAGGGCACAGCTAAGAAAAATAATAATTTGTACAAATGTTAAAATACAATTAAACAACAGTTTGCTGAAAAACACAAAGTTAAAATGCTGTAAAAGACAATTGAAAAATGGCACAACCCATAAACAGTCCATCTGCCCCATGAGTTATAAGCCAAAGAGTGCCTGGATATAAAAAAATATTTTTGCCTATTTGCAGAATGGAAAGGGTGAGGTGTCACTAATCTTGTTATTACTGCCAATGCTGTGATAAGTTGAAGAGAAGTGATCATACTGTAATTTGCTTTTCTTTTTTTGGAACCTAAAGGGAATGTGGATTCAAACCTATGATTTCAATCCTGTTTGTATAAAAGTCTCTCCTGAAAATCAAATGGGGAAGGATTCCCTTCCATATCCACCCAGACATCCTAGAGGCTGTTTGGGCAGAGTTGGGGTATGATGGGGTTAGCCTTCCAAGAACTGAGGAGTTAATGCTTGGCTTCCCAAAGTGCCTCATCCCCCACATTAAGCAGTCAACAGCAGATATCACTCCAGTTTTGGCCTTGAGTTCCCATTTTCCATGGACCATCTCCCAGCAGGCGATAAGGGTTCAAATTCTCAGTTTGGCTCCAGACAGGAAGAAAGGACTTATGCAAATATCCAACTCAGCAAGGACTTGCAAGGATTACTTCTTTTGTTGCTGTAACTGGCAAAGATGAATCTGTGTCAACCCTTGGTACTCATGGATTCTTCATCCACAGATCCAAACTTGAAAATATTTAAAAAATATATAAATTCCCAAAAGTAAACCTTGATTTGGCTTTTTTGTATAGGGGGACACCATTTTGCTATAACATTGTATTTAATGGGACTTGAGAATCCACAGATTTTGGTATCCATGGGGATCCTGGAACCTCAGTGGATATCAAGGACCTACTGTACTTGGTTTGCTTCCTCCTTCTTTCTCAGTCATTGTAGCACCAGGGATCACCCACCTCTCTGTTTTACATCCACCTTGTGGTTAAAAGCAAGTAGGCTAGGTTAAATCTTCCTTACCTTGTTTCCCTAAATTAGTGAGAAGAAATAATTCCTTCGTTTACCCTGAACATTTAAGCTAACATCTTAATTTCCAAATGGGAAAATATAGCATGTGGGTGCGAGGGTATGATTGATAAGCTATGAACAATTGTGAATGGCTTGTTGTTGTTAACTGCCCTCAAGTCACTCTCAACCCATGATGGCTCTGTGGATGAGACTTCTCCTAGACTTCCTGTCCTCCACTACTCTGCTTAGTTCCTATCCATTCATACCCGTGACCTCCTTAACAGAGTCAATCCATATAGCATGCGGCCTTCCTCTCTTTCTAATTCCTTCCACCTTTCCTAGCATTATTGTTTTTTCCAGTGAATTGTGTCTTAGCATGATGTGTCCAAAGTACTGTCAGGGATGATGGGAGTTGTAGCTCTTCACCTCTGGCTCGAACTCACCACCTTGTTACGCACCGGTGCTGACCAGTTTTGGCCAGTGGTTAAAAAGCTTTGCTCTAAAGCAGCAGAGTTACAGAGAATAGGCTGAAGACCCTGACAAACTCTCCAAGCCTTCTCACTCTTGCTCCCACAGAAGTCTTCACCCTTCTTCAGGATCCAGCTGGCTCTTGTAGCTTCACCCAAGACACCAGACAACTCAGTAGACTTATATAAAAGATCTACTTTATTCTACTATATACAGCTCCAAAACTATCCAACACAACTCCACACTACAATACTCCTCCACAACTACTACCCATAAAATACATTGGGATTCATAGCCATTATTATAGTCATTGCAAGATACCACCCACTTTTGTCTGTTTCCACCCAGTGGGTGTGTACACCATTCTCATTGGTTCTCTTGGTTCATCCCACAATTAGTGATTTCATCATTTCACCTTGTCCACTTTAACAATTCTCAGGTGTGTTCAATTATCCACTTTGCATTTCTGTCCTTGGCATTTAGAACTTGTTAATTACATTACCATTTACACCTGTGTAGCTTCTAATTGCTTCTGCTGAGTCACCCTGACTCTCACATACATGTTTTATTTCATTCACTGTATATCCCATGTTGCTTTTTCCTTAACAAGTACGACAGCCTAAGTTTTGTCATCTTGGCTTCCAATGAGATTTCTGGCTTGGTCTACTTTGGGACCCATATGTTTGCCTTTTCTGGCCATCCATGGGATCCTCAGCACTCTTCTCCAGCACCACATCTCAAATGCATTTATGTTCTTGTTTCTTAACTGCCAAGTGCTCACATCCAAACATGGTAAGAGGGAATACAATGGCTTGTATGATTCTAACTTTTCTGCTCAGTTGTATATCTTTGCATTTTAGGATTTCTTTTAGTTTTTTCATTCTTAATCTTTTTCTGATTTCTTGGCTGCAGTCCCTGTTTCTAACAGTGTTTGATCCCAGGTATGAGAACACTTTTACTGTTTCTATTTCTTCTTTGTCTAGGTTGAATATATGTAGATTCTCTGTGGTCATTATTTTTGTTTCCTTTATGTTGACCAGTAAGCCTGCTTTTGCACTTTCTTCCTTGATCTTCCTTAGTAGTTGTTCCAGGTTTGCAAGGTTTTCTGCTTGTATTACGGTGTCATCTACATATCTTAGATTGTTGATATTCCTCCCTCCTATTTTTACTCCTCCTTCTTCTATGTCCAGCCCTGCTTTTCTTACAGTATGTTCTGCATATATGTTGAATAGGTAGGGTCATAAAATGCAGCTTCTCTGACCCCTTTGTCAATAGGGAACCATTCTGTTTCTCCATGTTCTATTGTGACAGTAGCCTCTTATCCTCAGTTCAGATTCCTCATCAGGACTATTAGATATGTTGGCACTCCAGTGTCAACTAAAATGCCACATTAAAATGATTTTTATTTTTATGGGAATCATGGTTCATTCATTTCCCATGACATGGACTTCATATGATGACTGGAAGTTTTAGCATTGTCCTTTTCCTGATTTTTTTTTTAAAATCTGGGTTTGGGAAGCAAGCAAGGAAACAACTCCACAGCTTCTAAAATGAACCAGTACAGCCATGTGGCTAGCTGTGATAAAAATGTAGTTGCTCGCTGTCTCCCAGATGGCTCCTTTAATTGTATCGGACCTCCCCTCCACTTTTTTTGTTTTATTAAAAAAACAAACCCTCTAGTGACTCATTAAATCTGGAGGGGCACTTGGCACTTCAGAAGGTCTCCCAGATTGAATCCAAATGGTGGAGTTTCTCTTTTCTGAGCCAGGCATGCTGCTGGTCTCTGATTAAGAGAAAATTAAACTCCTGGGGCCAGTGCAGAGAAGTGGAACCAAAAATATGGCATTGAGTGCCAGAGTTTTGTGAATCTCAGCACAGCTCTACTGTACTTTTATTGCATCAGGCGCTCACACCTGCTGTTCCCTATGGAGCTGGTGAAAGTCCAGGAGAGCTTAATCGGGGGGAACAAGGAGAGCTCTGGAAGCTACATTAATGCAAGCTGCATCTGTCGAGAGAAGACCAGTATCCAGAGGAAGCCAAAAGCTTATAGTTTGAGAAGAACTGAATTTCCTTGGAAGTAAGTCCTGGTGGTTTGTGCAGAACTTTCTCTCAAGAAAGTATGCTTAAGATTTGGGGTTAGGTGGTGAGAATAAACCAGAAGGCTAACGCCAGGATGAGAGGCAGTATGTTTCTGAATAACAACTGTTGGGGGAAACAGAAGGAGAGGGATATTCCCCCCGTGGCAAATTATGTTCTTCCCCAAATCCTCTGGTTGGCAGCTGCGGGAAAACAAGATGGAGCTCTAGGCAGGCCTTTGTCTAACCCAGTTGGGGTCATGTTCACATTTCGTGTGTTCAGGGATTTAAGAGGTGCAAAGAGTCTGTGTGCTAATTTGAAAACTAAATGAAACCCCAAAATCCAGAGATGAATATATCAGGCTCTCTTGGGGAAGGGGTCTTGTGCCATTATAAGTTCATTTTTATCATGTCTTTCAGTCTAGTCTGGGTAACTGCACAACCAGACTCTATCAAAAAGGCTTAATGTACATTATACCATGCAGAGAATAAACTCCAAAATCTATATGAGTAATGACAGAGCTTAGTTTTTTTTGTTTATAAAGATTATTGAACTCCTAAGAATGACAGCTACAGAAACGCAACTTAGAAACCACTGAGGTGTTCAGGAAATAAACATTTACATTATGGAACTGGGGGAAAAAAATTAAGCCACCAACAATAACTCACAGAGTTCTGGAATGATCATTCTCTCCCCGCCCCCCGGTCCTGACAACATTATAGGAAATTAATTCCCATTCACATTGCAGATCAGATAAAGAAGATGGAAGGGGAATAAATTAATTTCTTTGATTATATTCTATAGTATAATCCCAACATTAATCTCTTCTGAAATAGAATGCACTGGAAACCTAAGACCATTTCAAAATTAATATTAGAGAAATAGAAGGTTTATCAGATCAATGTTACATATTAATATGCAATGCATTTTTAAATTCAACCAGTAATTAGACCATAATTCCTAATTCCTGAAATGTGCCTTGCTGTCTTTCACACTCAGGTCAAAGTACTCATATCAACATGAAGGAGATGACCAACAAAGATCAGTAACCACACACACCTAAATATGTCTAAGTATCTTTCTCTTGGTTTTGATGAGGCTAGTAAACATTTTAAATTAACATTACAAACAGAAATACAAACTTTGCAATCAACTACAATTTTTAAAAGGCCACTAAGTAAAAATAAGGCAAACATAGGGGCTTATCGCACAGCTTTTAAAATTGACTTACCACTCCCGAATTGAATTCTAATTCAGGCTGCATCTGGATCCTATTGCATGGATTTTTGTTGTCGCTGCCGCTGGGGGTGGTGGTGGTGGTGCAGCCCATGTGATGTCCAGACAGAATCTGAGTTCAACCAGCAGATTTACAAAGCTGGGAGCTTCCTGGCTTTTCACACCTGCCAGCTGAATTCGGATTCTATCCAGAAGTTACAGGGGCTGTACACCCTTGGCAGCGGTGACAGGAAAAATCCATGCGATAGGATTGATTGTGGAACTATACAATTCTGAATGTCCTCCCAAACCTACTTTCTGAAGCATCTGCTGGATGGAGTGAAAGAGGTCCATTTAGCTGATGATGAGGGTGCAGTAGGATGACATTTACAACCCTTTCCACCAGCCAGCAATATTATTACAATCAGAACCAGGACCCTTATTGAAAGTCTTTGTTGTAGCCTTGCTGGCTGGTGGAAGAAGGTGGTAACATCTGCCTCCTTCACCCTGATCCCCAACTGAACAAACCTCCTTCATCCCATCCAGCACCTGGATGTTTCAATAGGTTTGGGGGCGAGGGGTTGGGTGAGGAGGCACTACTTAGTTACACATACAGTACATAATCAGATAGGTAATATAGAATTCTGGCCAATGACTATAAATAACATTTGGTGGCTACTTCTCTTAGGGTGCATTTACACGGTAGAAATAATGCAGTTTGACATAACTTTTAGTGCTGTACCTTCATCCTATGAAATCCTGGGATTTGTTGTTTTACAAGGTCTTTAGCCTTTTCTGCCAAAGAGTGCTGGTGCCTCCTAAAAATATTGATTCCAGGATTCTGTAGGATAGAGCCATGGCTGTTAAAAAGTGGTTTGGGGGATTTTATGAGCTTCTATGTTTGCTGGGTTTTTTTAAAAGAATCAGTGGCATTTAGTGTACAACAGTGGTAGTTTCTGTTTAAAATGAGATGTTAATAAATCTGAATTCCTTTTTGAAATGAAAAGTTGGGATACATTTTTTCAAGATAATGAATAATTTCCAAAAACTTCCCCCCTCAGCCTTTTTCTTATCATGTCTCATTCTGAAGTGGTCAGGCACAGCATCCAGACCTTGCAGTTTCTTATTTGAGTTTTGGCAGATCTCACTATTTAGCTGTGGAAGGAGGGTGTGCCAAAGATGTCTCTATTCATTGCACTGAAAACCAGCCAAGGGGAAGGGTGTGTTGCTGGTGTGCATCTCTGGAAGCTTGGAACCATGGTGGATAAAGCCGGCAATTTACACTTCAATTGCTCACTCACATCACTTATAGCTTGTGGCCTGACTTACATGTTCACTTTCTGAAACAGACACATCTAGAGGATGGAAAGTTCTATTAAGTCTGTTTGTACAGACTTCTTTCTATTGCCACCTCCAAGTGTCTTCCCTGCTGGTTCAATGCAGATTGGCTTTAAAAAAAATCCAAACCCAGAAAATATGTGAACATACAGTGGATCCTTGTTATACGCTGGGGTTTGGTTCCAAGATCCCCCGTGTATAACAAAATCCGTGTATGCTCAAGTCCCATTAAGTATAATGACATAGCAAAATGGTGTCCCTAATAAAAAATGGAACATCAAGGTAAATTTATACTTTTTTGGAACATTTTCAAACCGTGTATGCTTAAATCCGTGTATAAAAAATCCGTGTATAAGAAGGGCCGACTGTAGTTTTATGTATTTCTAAAATGGACACATTAACAGACACATGTTTCCATTCACTAAAACTCATGTGTGTCCATTTTAGAAATGTATACAGTCCTTTTTATTTGTTTTTGTTTTTCAAATTTGCACGTGCTTTTGTTTGCATTTTTGTCTTGTGAAATTTATTGCTAGCATTGAAATGTACAACTCTGCATGATGTAGTTGTATGAGTGTTGGACTAGGGCTCACAGAGACCAGGGACAGGGGCAAAGCACTGTTAACTCATAGGGCCTTGAATGCAAGAGATCCTGTGTTTGCTGTGGTGCCCCCAAATTCTACAATTGCAAAACTAGAATCAGAGAGATCTTGTAGCATCTTTGAGATTAACTAGAAAAAGAAGGTGGCAACATGAACTTTTGTATACTTAAGTCTACTTTCTCACATGCATTTGGTGGACTGATGAGCCAGGGACAGACTTATACAGTCTGCCCGTGTAATAAGCGGGCACACCTTACACGGCTTCCAGCATACACTGGAAGCCACACCAGAAGAAACGGTGCCACACACCGTAATGGTGTGTGCACCTGTCACACGCCACACAAAAGTGTAATGGTGTGTGTGTCTGTCACACGTGCCACCACACACCGCTGTGGGCATGAGACCCATTGGCTTTAATGGGGCTCGAGCGTAGGCAGAATTTCACTTACATGGGATATGTGTGTGTGTCAGGAATGGATCCCCTGCGTAAAGGAAGGGACCACTGTATATACCCTTGGTGTGTGAGAATGTTAATTCAAAACCCTTTGCGTATGGAAATGAAGTGGCAAGCCCAGTTATAATGATGGTTGTTAGTGGACAAAGGTATTGTAAACCAGCCTTTGTGAGTGGAAATGGAATGGCAAATCCACTTTAGCATTGGAACTAGCCTGTAGTGAAGAGAATGGATGAGTGTAGGATGCCCCCATGAGGATTGGGTAAGAAAGTGTTGAAATGTGTGTAATGAGCCAGGAAGCCATTATCCCTGTTGAATCCACTGCTTTATGGATGAACTCCAATTCTGCTGTTTCTCGTACTTATCTACCTTTGTAGTTTTTTTGTTCAAGTACCGCTTTTCTGAAGTCTGAGATGGAATGCCCAGGGAGAATGAACTGTTGTGCCATCAGTTTTTGTGCATTCCCATTCCTAATGTCTGACTTATGTTCATTTATCCTCTGGAGCAGGGACTGGCCTGTTTGCCCTACATAGAGTGCTGATGGGCATTAATGATATAGGGGCTGGACAGATTGGCAGAAAGGGTTAGATCTGATCCTAACCAACAAGGATGACTTGGTTAATGGGGTGCAAGTGGTGGGATCATTAGGTGGAAGTGACCATGTTCTCCTGGAGTTTGTAATACAGTGGAAAGGAGAAGCCAGGCATAGTCAGACATGCATCCTAGACTTTAGGAGAGCAGATTTCAGTAAACTTAGAGAAGTATTGAGGGCAATTCCATGGTCAGAAATACTAAAAGATATAGGAGTTCAGGACGGATGGGACTTTCTCAAAAGGGAGATACTGAAGGCACAATTTCAAACAGTTCCAGTGAGAAAGAAAAACGGGAGGTGTCTCAAGAAACCAGGATGGATGACTAAGGAACTTTCAACCGAGCTAAGTTTGAAACGGAACATGTATAAGAAATGGAAAAAGGGGGAAATCACAAAAAAGGAATTCAAAGAAATAGCAGGCATGTGTAGGGGTAAAGTCAGAAAAGCTAAAGCACAGAATGAACTCAGGCTTGCTAGAGAGGTTAAGAACAATAAAAAGGGCTTTTTTGGATATGTCCGCAGCAAAAGGAAGAAGAAGGAAACGGTAGGGCCACTGCGTGGAGAAGATGGCAAAATGCTAACAGAAGACAGAGAAAAGGCAGAATTACTCAACACCTTCTTTGCCTCAGTCTTCTCAGAAAAGGCAAAGGGTGCTCAACCTGAGGATAATGGAGCAGAGGACAGGATAGGGGCATTTCGGTACAGAATAAGTAAAGAGATAGTAAAGGAACACCTTGTTAATCTAAATGAATTTAAGTCTCCGGGACCAGATGAACTCCATCCAAGGGTATTAAAAGAACTGGCAAATGTAATATCGGAGCCATTGGCAATAATCTTTGAAAACTCCTGGAAAACAGGAGAGATCCCAGCAGACTGGCGGAGAGCAAACGTTGTCCCCATCTTCAAAAAGGGGAAAAAAGAGGATCCCAACAATTATCGTCCAGTTAGTCTGACATCAGTACTAGGAAAGATTCTGGAGCAGATCATTAAACAGAGAGTCTGTGAACATCTAGAAGGCAATGCCATAATCAAAAAAAGTCAACATGGGTTTCAGAGAAACAAGTCATGCCAGACAAACCTGATCTCTTTCTTTGATAAAATTACCAGCTTGGTAGATGAAGGGAATGCTGTGGATATAGTATATCTTGATTTCAGTAAAGCCTTTGACAAAGTTCCCCATGACATTCTTGCAAACAAGCTTGTAAAATGTGGGCTAGACAAAGGAACTGTTAAATGGATCTGTAATTGGTTGACCGGCCGAACCCAAAGGGTGCTAAACAATGGCTCCTTTTCATCCTGGAGAAAAGTGACCAGTGGGGTCCCACAGGGCTCTGTCCTGGGCCCAGTGCTATTCAACATCTTCATCAATGACCTGGATGACAGAATTGGAAGCATACTTATCAAATTTGCAGATGATACCAAAGTAGGGGGAATAGCTAATACCCCAGAGGACAGGATCAAGATTCAAAATGACCTGAATAGACTAGAAAGCTGGGCCAAAGCTAACAAAATGAAATTCAACACGGAGAAATGTAAGGTATTGCACTTAGGGCGGAAAAATAAAATGCACAGATATAGGATGGGGGACACCTGGCTGAATGAAACTATGTGTGAAAGGGATCTAGGAGTTCAAGTAGACCACAAGTTGAACATGAGTGAACAGTGTGATGCGGCAGCTAAAAAGGCCAATGCTATTTTAGGCTGCATCAATAGAAGTATAGTGTCTAGATCAAGAGAAGTAATAGTGCCACTGTATTCTGCTCTGGTCAGGCCCCACCTAGAATATTGTGTCCAGTTCTGGGCGCCACAATTCAGAAAGGACATTGAGAAACTGGAGCGTGTCCAAAGGAGGGCGACAAAAATGGTGAAAGGTCTGGAAACCATGCCCTATGAGGAACGACTTAAGGAGCTGGGGATGTTTAGCCTGGAGAAAAGAAGGTTAAGAGGTGATATGATCGCCCTGTTTAAATATTTGAAGGGATGCCATATTGAAGAGGGAGCAAGCTTGTTTTCTGCTGCTCCAGAGAACAGGACCCGGAACAATGGATGCAAGCTGCAGGAAAAGAGATTCCACCTGAACATTAGGAGGAACTTCCTGACAGTTAGGGCTGTTTGACAATGGAATGCACTCCCTCAGAGGGTGATAGAGTCTCCTTCCTTGGAGGTCTTTAAACAGAGGCTGGATGGCCATCTGTCAGGGATGCTTTGATTTGGATTTCCTGCATGGCAGGGGGTTGGACTGGATGGCCCTAGTGGTCTCTTCCAACTCTATGATTCTATGAGACACCGCCCCTTTCTGCCCTGGATGGAGACTGTGGCAACCAAATGCCACGGCCTCTTGGAGACCTAAAAAGAACCTGCTCCCCGGCAGGTTCTTTTCAGGCTGTGCTCAGGGCACCACTGGCGTGCTCACGTGCCATGATGACATCCATGTGGCATGGTGCTGTTTGGGCGCTGCACCACACAGACGTCATCATGGTGCACCCCATAGTTTTGTTTTATTTATACTGACTGGTAGTGGCTTTCCCACCAAAATATGACCTGATCCATTGATAACTGGATGTGCTAGGGATTGCACTTGTCTCTTTCTGAATATCTATCTATCTATCTATCTATGAAAAAGCACATGTACCTCTAATCTAAAGATTCTCCCTGATACCTCTGCCTTTCCAAATGACAGTGTGTGCGCAGTATATGCAGGCACATCATACTCCTCCCTCCATAACTGTCATCTTTCGGACGGTGAGGGAGAGAATAGGCTGGCCCAGCTCCATCAGGGCTAGCCTAAAGAAAGAGGCTCCTCCCTCAATAACTGTCATCATTTGGCCTGTGAGGGAGAGAATAGGCTGACCCAGCTCCATCAGGGCTAGCCTGAAGATAGAGGCTCCTCCCTCCATAACTGTCATCATTCGGCCTGGAATGGAGTGAATAGGCTGGCCCAGCTCCATCAGGGCTAGCCTGAAGAAAGAGGCTCCTCCTTCCTTAACTGTCATCCTTCGGCCTATGAGGGAGAGAATAGGCTGGTCCAGCTCCATCAGGGCTAGCCTGAAGATAGAGGCTCCTCCCTCCTTAACTGTCATCATTCGGCCTGAGAGGGAGAGAATAGGCTGGCCCAGCTCCATCAGGGCTAGCCTAAAGAAAGAGGCTCCTCCCTCCATAACTGCCATCCTTCGGCCTGTGAGGGAGAGAATGGGCTGGCCCAGCTCCATCAGGGCTAGCCTGAAGAAGAAGAGCCCTCCCTCCGGTCCATCTGCCTTGGTCCAGGCCTCAGAGGGACAGAAGAGTGCTAGATCTGATCCCCTCCCCCCTACCATTCCCTTCTCCTTTTGTGTCGTATCTTTTAGATTGTAAGCCTGAGGGCATAGAACTGTCTATTATTCCCTCTGTTGTAAACCGCTTGGATTCCCAGTGATTGGGTGTTATATAAATAAATCCTATTATTATTATTATTATACGTAGCTTACAGCACATGCTGGAAGCCGTGCCGGAAAAAAGGCTTGTGCACCCCGGAAGAAGTAATGGGGCATGCACCTGTGGCGTGCATGCAGCGGGCAGAAACCCCGTTACCTCTAACAGGACTCAAGCTTACGCCGTTTTCTTTTACGCGAGGGGGTACAGAAGGATCCCCTGCATAAAAGAAGGGCCCACTGTAACTGTTAAATCTACCTCTTGTCTTTTCTAAAGCCCATCTTCCCATCTGCTGTAATGGGAGAAAAGAAATTTTACACTATTGTTTCCTTCGTGTTTCCAGCAGATCTTGAAACTTCAGTTTCTGAAAAAAGAGAAAAGTTGTGTGTGTGATTCTATGGGCTGATAAAAAGAAAACAAACAAGGTTTGAAAGAATGTATTTCATTCAGCTGCTTCATTCAGCCTGGAGTTAATGATTATCAGCACCTTTTATTATTGCTATTATTATCATTACCACACATTGGGTGATTTCCCTCCCTTCTATTTGACAAAATAAAGCAATAATGTCTTCCCTTTTTATTGACTTGAGAGTATCCAGAGATGACAAAGAGGATTTGTTATCATGAAAAATTTCTCGGAAGCGCAGCTGTTTGGGGAGGGGGCGAGTCTTAAATTATGGAAGCTGTTCTCCCAAGCAAAATTCATGCCACAAATATGCAGGAAAAAGGAAAAAGGAGAGCAAATGGGGAAGCTGGAGAGTGGTGAGAGGCAGAAAAGGGGAGATCAAGATGTTAACAGGCATGCTGTGTGTGTGTGTGGGGGGGGAATCACAGGTGTAGCAATAGTAATAAAATAAAATAACAATAGGTGTAGCAAGCCACTTTCCTTAACTGGTTGCTTCTCTACTAATTTCAACTGGAAAAACAGGAATGGAAGAAGGTGAAAGAATTATTTTTTTCATATTCATGATCACTACTCAAATCACAATTATCACACAATTGCCATGACTGTAAGTTCCCCATGCAAAGCCTATTTTACCAGGCAATAACTGCATGGGGAAGAGGAGATCCATTTTGTCAGTCAGAGCATAGATGAATGATGTTTCTGTCAGGCTGTAAGGTTGGGCTTGGAGAGGTTACGCAGTTTAGTGCATTTAACATGGTGTACGTAACTAAATGACTTGACCTAAGCCACATCTGCATGGAGAAATAATACAGTTTGACACCACTTTAACTACCATGGCTCAATGCTATGAATTCTGGGATTTGTAGTTTTACAAGGCCTTTAGTCTTCATTGTCAGAGAGCTCCGGTGCCATAACAAACTACAAATCCGACGATCGGATAGAATTGAGACATGGCAGTTAAAATAGTGTGAAACTGCCTTATTTCTGCAGTGCAAATGCAGCCTCAGTAACTGATAACAGAATATAATAACAACATAAACAACAACAATATCATCATCATAGTCGTCGTCATCACAGATGTAGACTTTATTAGAATTCTGTGTCAATGAATTGTTAAGTAGCATGGGCCTGGCTTCTACTTTTATTCTTCTGCTATTTGCTTGGCCATTTTGGAAAGGATTTTTTTTAAAAAAAATTCATTTGCTCATCGGTGCATTGGATATAAGAATGCTCCCCCCCCAGTAATACTTTGATACTGGCAAGCATATTCAAATACCACTCTAATTCAGATGATGTGTGAGTTGGAAGTTAGGTTTATATGACACTGCCCACCTAAGTTGTTGTTGTTGTTGTTTTGGTGTGTTTTTATGAAAATTCCCATTTATCCCGGATGGGAAGTAGTCACATCTTCATTGGGAGCGGGGTGGAGTGGGGAAGGAGAGAATATACTGAGTAGACAAGCACTGTAGTGAGAGAGAAAAGACAGGGATCTCACAGAAGAATGAACATTTTAAAGTCCAAAATGCACATTGGTTGGAATAATGAATGGTGCTTGAAGCAACTTGACTTCCTCCTCTCAGGTGTGAGCACAGAGTGTGTCTGGTGCTTTGAAGGCTGCACTACGTCATTTTCAGCACCTTCGGAACTTCAGAAGACCTCGCCACCTCACCTGTACTTTAGCTGCCACTTTGGGCAAGTAGAAGAAGTGATGCATCACATCTGGTTATTATTATTATTATTAACCTTTATTTATAAAGCGCTGTAAATTTACACAGCGCTGTACATATAATCTTTTTAATTGGACGGTTCCCTGCTCTCAGGCTTACAATCTAAAAAGACATGACACAAAAGGAGAAAGGAGTGGTGGTGGGGAAGGGGATGAGGTCCAGCAGTTCCTCTCTACCTCCAAGGCAGATGGACTGGAGGGAGGGCTTGGCTTCATAATGGATGGTTAATCTTCTTCCAGGGAGGCCTGTTGGAGCTAGCCTGCCATTCTAGTAGGATAATACATATAAAGTACATAGCAATACAGGAAATGATTCAATAAAACAGGCAACAAAAGAACATCAAATAGCAAGTGACAATTATGCAATGCCTGGGAATGCTTCTCTGAACAGGATGGTCTTCAGATCCATTTTGAAACTGGTTAAAGAAGTGATGGCTCTTGCTCACGAGGGAAGAAGGTTCCAGGAGTGAGGGGCAGCAAGTGAAAAGGGGCGAATCTGAGATGGGGAAGAGGAAATCCTGGGCTGGGACAGCAGATCTTGACTACCAGAACGGAGGGCCCTAGTGGGAAGGTGAGAAGAAATAAGGTCTGATAAGTAAGGAGGGGCCAACCCATGGGGGGCTTTAAACGTCGACAGCAGGAGCTTATACTGAATGTGGAAAGGGAGAGGGAGCCAGTGAAGGGATGCCAACACAGGAGAGATGTGGTCAGAGCGGTGGGTGGATTTGATAATGCGTGCAGCTGAATGCTGGACAGAAATTAAAGGACGGAGGTGAGAAAGAGGAAGCCCAGCCAGGAGGACATTACAGTAATCAAGTCGTGAGATCACTAGGGCATGGACCAGAATCTTGGCAGTAGAGGAGGAGAGATATGGTCGGATTTTGGCAATATTGTACAAAAAGAATCTACAAGCCTTGGCTGTGGTCTGGATCTGAGGGATACACAACAGAAAAGAATCAAAGATGAAACCAAGACTGCAGGCTTGCTGAACTGGTTGAATAGAAATGTTGTCCACAGAGACAGAAAAGGAGTGTTGAAGGGTGGACTTAGGAGGAAAGACAAGAAGCTCTGTCTTGGACATGTTGAGCTTCAAATGCCGATGGCACATCCACTGCGAGACAGCTGTGAGACAAGACGAAACTTGCTGTTCAAGCCTTGGAGAAAGGTCAGGGGTGCAAAAATACAACTGGGTATCATCAGAATACAGATGGTAGGAAAAACCAAAAGAGCTAATGAGTTTTCCTAAGGACAGGGTATAGAGAGAAAACAGAAGGGGACCCAGAACAGAGCCCTGGGAAACGCCAACAGATAAGGGAATGGAGAACGAAGTCTGACCACCTGTGACCACTGCAAAAGATCTTCCAAACCATTCAGGGATGATGTTTGGCTGCTTTGGGTTAGAAAACCTGAGAGTTGTAATTGTAGAGCCCTGCAAAGTTTTTTAATTAAATGTTTCTGAGGTCTTTTTTACAATAAGAAAAATGGGAGAGGGGCACCCAGACCCTTGGTGGGTCAGTAGGAGTCCCGGGGACTACACTGGATCTCCCTTCCAAGGACTGTATGTGGCCAGTTGGCCACATGAATCGCATGCATGGCTTAGAAAATGAATCAAGAACCTGAATTTTGGGCAACATCTGCGTCAAGGCAGAGTGTAGCCAAATGAGAGATCATGGAGCACTGTATGTGCATTTTGACCTCAGAATCCTTCTTCAGGGCAAGATTAGATAGACCCTACGTGGAATTTTTGTTATCCGAATCCCTCATGCACAAGGGTCCCTTTCATATTGCACAATTATAGCAGTATGATTCCACTTCAACTGTCATACGTTTCATCCTATGGAATCCTGGGATTTGCAGTTCAGGAAGAAACATTCAGAATTCTCAGCCAGGCAGCTCTAGCGCTTCCCCAGACTACTTAGCTCAGAATCACACAGGAGGCAGCCATAGCATTTCAAGTTGCGAAAGGGCCCTGTGTCTTTTCCACTGTTAAAACATGTTCAGCCCCAGGAAAGTGGCTTTGTTCGTTGTCCAGTTCCAACCTCCATACATAGCAGACTTTGTCCCTTTAAAAGCAAAATAAAATTAAAAAATCGAAGGTTTAAAACAATTATTTTAAAGATGCTAGTGGCCATTGTGGTTGCTACGAGAACATTCCCAGCCATTTAATTGTCTTTCTCCACCTGTTGGCCAAGCTGCTTCAGCGCAATGTTACTTTATTATCTACACACAGCCTGTGGAGTGGTGAGGAAGGAGAGCCAAAAGCACTCGCTAATGAAGGGGTCTGAGGTCATTTGTATATCTTCCCAATTATAGGCAGGATGTTAACTCCAGATAATGCATGAATTAAAGTTAAGGGGAATTTTACTGAAATCATAATTAGGTGCAGAGACATTACATGGGGTTAATGGCTTAGAGTTATATTTAGCTTGCAGGATAATAAATTGACCATCCTTATCTGGATCTTTAAAAAAAAACTTAATTGGAAATTTATTTCTCTGGCAATTAAGACTGAAACCTTTCACTGTCCCTGGAGCCAAATACTAGGCATCTCGACTATTGTAGGCAGCACATTGCTGTGGTGGTTTTCTTCTCTCATCTCATGCCACATGATAATGTTGGTATTTCAGGACAGTTGGTGTTTTTTCAGGAAGCTAAGACTGCAAAAACTCAACGCTCACTTGGGCAAACATATGTTGTGCAAACTGACGGCCCTGCATCAAATTGCTGTTGTTGTTGTTCTTGTTGTCGTGTGCCTTCAAGTCATTTCCCTACCCTATAGTGAACCTATCATGGAGTTTCTTGGCAAGTTTCTTCAAGAAGTGTCTGCCATTGCCATCCTCTGAGGCTGTGAGAGTATGACTTGCCCAAGGTAACCCAATGGGTTTACATAGCAAAGCCAGCATTCAAACTCTGGTCTTCAGAGTCATAGTCCAACACTTAAACCATTACACATCAGGGATAATGTTATGATTTTTAGGCCTAGAAGAAGTATCTCGTCAAGGAAAGAAGAGGAATCTCAGGTATGCCTTGAAAAGTGTGTGTGTTTGTATGTTTTACTTGTTTATTTTCAAAAACAAATCTAACATATGAATAAAATCCAGAAATGCACATACATTTTGAAATCTGAATATCATACTTTGTGCAATTATGATTAATATTTAAAGCATCATGCTTAATGAATTCATTAGGTACTGTTGAAAGATAACCTTTGAAACATCCCCGGTGGCTAGTGATATCACAAGTGGTCACCCCTATTTTTTAAATGTTGGCTCTAATAAAACTACGTATAAGGACCTGGGATGGAACAAATAAAAAGGGCTTTTTAGGAGGAAATGGTAGGGCCAGTATGCAGAGAAGATGGAGAAATGCTAACAGGGGACAGAAAAAGGCAGAATTACTCAACACTTTCCTTGCCTGAGGGCCCAAACAGACAGGCCAAAATAAAGCTACTTCGGGTCACTTTGGAGGTATGCTGTTTAAATGACACATGCATCTTAAGAGGCTAAAAGCTGTGCCAAAGCCGTGCTCCAGTCCTTTGGACTGGAACGTGGCTTTGGTGTGGCCTCCGGCCTCTTAGAATGCATGCACCATTAAAAAATTGAAATGCATAGATATAGGATGGGGGACACCTGGCTGAATGAGACTATGTATGAAAGGGATCTAGGAGTCCTAGTAGACCGCAAGTTGAACACTAGTCAACAGTGGTACTCGAAAGACAGGTGCTTTGTGCCGGCCTGAGCCTGAACTAGGGGTGGGAGTGGGGGGCTGAGTGTTTACATGCTCAGCAACCATACCACGCACCCTGGGTGCCATCTTGGCATGCCCCCATACATACGGGGTGTGCCACGATGACGCCGCACCACACAGACATCATCGTCACATGCTGGGTGCGGGTTCTTTTTAGGCCTCCATTCAGGGCAAAAAGGGGCAGCTTCTTATGACCCCCTTTCTGCCCATCTGTACAGCCCCAGTGTAATGTGGTAGCTAAAAAGGCCAAAGTGATTCTAGGCTGCATCAATAGAAGTATAGTGTCTAGATCACAGGAAGTAATAGTGCCACTCTATTCTGATTTGTTAAAGCCTCACCTAGAATACTGTGTCCAGTTCTGGGCACCACAATTCAAAAAGGCTGTTGAGAAGCTGGAGTATGTCCAGAGGAGGGTGACTAAAATGGTGATGGGTCTGGAAACCATGCCCTATGAGGAATGACTTAGGGAGCTGGGTATGTTTAGCCTGGAGAAGAGAAGGTTAAGAGGTGATATGATAGCCCTGTTTAGATAATTGAAGGGATGTCATATTGAGGAGGGAGCAAGTTTGTTTTCTGCTGCTCCAGAGACTAGAATAGGGAACAATGGATGCAAGCTACAGACAACATTAGGAGCAACTTCTTGAAAGTGAGAGCTGTTTAATAGTGGAACACACTTCCTTGGAGAGTGGTGGAATCTCCTTCCTTGGAGCTCTTTAAACAGAAGCTGGATAGTCATCTGTCAAGGGTGCTTTGAGTTCCTGCGTGGCAGGAGATTGGACCGGATGGCCCTTGTGGTATCTTCTAACTCTGTGATTCCATTATTCTATAATTCTATGAAAGGGAGAGAGAAAACAAAAGTCTGTATTTTTAGAAAACTGCAATCAATGATCATCACATTTGTAGTCGAAAAGCGGTGGGCATTTAAAAAGTACTAAATAACAGTTTACCATCTCAGAGCACTTAGAACTTGGGTCCTCACTGTTTTCTGCTTTTCAACATGTTTTTCAATACTGTTGTCACTAACAAAAGTAGAGCCATTGAATCAATTGGATTTGCCTATGCATTGGCTCACCATTCATCAGTTGATGAAATGGATCTACTCTAGTTGGAAAAAACCAACAGGATTCCAGCCTATATTATTAAAATTATGTGTTTTGGAGCCTTGAACAAGAAGACATAGCACAGGCTACAAAATACCCAGCTCTCCAGTGCCTCTAAAATGCAGAACCATTTTTGAGTGAGGAATTTTATGTATTAATTTCTATGTACATTTTCCCCATCATTCTCACACTCCTTCAGTCATCAGAATGCATTTTCCACATGACAGGTCTACTTTTCTTCCCCCCAAGCCTATCAATCTCCATTTTAGACAATGTTGCAGTGGGGAAAAAAAGATTTATGCTTCCTATCTAACAATATTTCAAAGGAGAATTACTAAATCATAAGTGCTCTTGTCTCCCTACACACTGACATGCTTACTGCTTATCAGCTAAATCAAGTAAATGGGTTTCTTTTACTTTTTCCAATTTTTTATTTTTTAGATTAAAAGGCCTGCTTTGAATTTTCCTGCTAATGTGGGACAGAAGGCTGAGTTTGCTGAACCATTGATTTGACCAAGAGTCGCATGACACATTAGAAACTGGGGAAATTAAAATTGGATTACTTGGCTCTCCTCTCTTGAGTGGAGCTATTTTGGCATCTAGGGGATTGTTAATATTTCACTCGTACTATGACTTTCATGTTGTTAGTACTAAGGAGAGGGGAGGGGACTTCTAAGGAAGGGGCTTATTCTAAATTTAGGACGGTGGGTTAATATTGAATCACAGTTTTAACTTGACTTGGTTCTTTTCGTAAGTGTTACACTGGAAAAGGTAGACTAGGACAATTGGAACATGCATTTACAGAGTGAAAAATTCTCTCACGATAGCTGAACCTCGGTCACTGTCTATGTTTGGAATGCCAATGTAAGCACAAAAAACATGCTTCTTATTTATTAAAATACATACATAGATACATACATACATACATAACATCACACTGGCTGGGATCTTATTGGTATCCCATACTTGTTGAAGATTTTCCTCCCTGAGCAGTAAAGAAGCTATGCTAAGTGCTGAATATTATTCTCAGAACAGAATCACAGAGTTGGAAGAGACCACAAGGGCTGCCCATTTCAACCCTCTGTCATGCAGAAAGAGACAGTAAAAGTAAAACACAAATGGACATCCAGCCTCTGTTTCAAAACCTTTCCAAAGAAGGAGACTCCACCACTCTCTGAGATAGCATGTTCCACTGCCAAACAGCTCTGACCATCAGGAAGTTCTTACTAATGTTGAAGCGGAATGACTTCCTGTAGCTTGAATCTATTGCTCCATGTCATAATCTCTAGAACAGCACAAAACAAGCTTGCTCCTTCTTCTATATGACATCTTTTCAAATATTTAAACATGGCTATTGTGTCACCTCTCAACCTTCTCTTCTCCAGGTTAAATATACCCAGCTCCCTAAGCCATTTCTCATAATGTAAGGTTTCCAGACCTTTCACCATTTTTGTTGCTCTCCTCTGGACATGATCCAGTTGTCAACTTCCTCCTTGAATTGTGATGCTCAGAGATGGACACAATACTCCAGGTTCAGCACTTTTTATAATTCCTTTGAACTTAAGACAAAAACCCAGAGTGAATTCACCAGCCTACTGACGTCAGAGCCACCCCCACCCCTGGATTGTCTTTTTTGGATTATTGGCCCATTGCCACTAATACAGGTATTTTCTTCTTTTCCTCTATTCCTATTAAAGTAGACCAAGTAACTTTAGCGCTGCTGTAAATTATATCAGCTAAAGCTGCTTGGGAAATGACTCCAAACCACACTGGATATATATCAATGTCCAGCATCCCATTGATGTCATACACATGTGTACATTCCCTTACACATGTAGTTGTATCTTTTTGGTTTTTGTACAATGGCTGCATTCAGTTCATGGTTGTATAATCAGGGATTATAGAATCATAGATAGGAAGAGAATACAAGGGCCATCCAGTCCAATCCCCTGACATGCAGAAAGACACAATCAAAGCACCCCTTGTGACAGATGGCCATCCAGCCTCTGTTTAAACATCTCCAAAGAAGGAGACTCCACCACACTCTGAGGTACTGTGTTCCTCTGTCAAACAGCTCTTACTGTCAGGAAGTTCCTCCTAATGTTTAGGTGGAATCGCTTTTCCTACAAATTTAAGCACATGGGCATACATTTTATTGTTCTACTCACCTAGTACAGGTCAAGCTTCCTATATCTGGAATTTCATAATTCAAAGTATTCCAAAAACCAAAACTCTTTTCAAGGTGGCTGAGATAGTGACACCTTTGTCTTCTGATGTTTTTGTTTCATGCACAAAATGAGTAAAAAAAAAAATTGAATGAAATTACATTCAGGTTATGTATATAAGGTGTATATGAAACATAAATGAATTTTGTGTTTAGACTTGGGTCCCATTTCCAAGATATCTCATTATAAACATATTATACATATATGCAAATATAAGTATTCCAAAATCCCCTCCCAAAAAAAAGCCAAAATACAAAACACAAAGTGCTGTATATGACCCCCTAAAGCCCTATATGACAGAATATCTCCATGTATGAGCTTGCCTGTGTTTTGAGCTCTTCTGGGGAGGCCAAAATCCCATGTGGTCTTTTCTTATGCATAAGCATCATATTTATGGTGCTACACGGCTCAGTCCCCCTCACTCCCCACTTACCAGGCAGCACCCAATGCAGTCAATAGAATTCCATTCCCCTGTCACTCAGGTTGCAGCTGAGTGATATTTCTACACCTTCCTATGAGCAATCTCTGGTGCAACAGGCAAAAACAGGGTTCCTTTTGCAAACAGACCCCTAGCTGTTTTGTTTTGTTTTGTTTTTTTTGGTGGGTTTTTCGGGCTATGTGGCCATGTTCTAGAAAATTTTCTTCCTGATGTTTCACTAGCATCTGTGGCTGGCATCTTCAGAGAATGCTTTGCCTGGAAAAAGTTGGGTGTATATATACTGTGTGAGCCTGGGAATGCAGGAGAGATTTGCATGTGTATGTTCTGTGCTGATGGCCGGCCTCAGGCTGGGAGGCTAATGCAAAAGAGGATTAACGTCTGCTAACTCCTAACTATCCTAGCTATCAGACTCCTAGCTATCATAGAAGCTACTTCCTGGTAAGTGAGAATTGCAGTTTTCATAGCACCTATATGTCTCCTAAAGTAAGAAATATGTGGGGGTTATAAATACCAAACAGTTATGAATACATACCTATAGAGTACTGTTACCATAGGCTTGTATTATCAAAATCACCCCTCATATATTTGATATCAACTTATTATTAAAAAGGGACACTGAAGGATTGACCTGTTGGTGACTTGGGATTGCTCCCATAGCAGGACATCTGGCCTCAGACCAGTTGGCTCCAGCTAGAGTGTAGGGGAAGGCACAATAGATCACCCAAAGATATCCGCATAATTCCTTTGATCAATGGAGGGAGATGATGGGATTGTGGCGAAGGAAGACAGTAGTGCTTGTAAAGTGAAGGAGCTCTCTTGCCAAGGTGTGAATTAGCCTTTTGGCTTAGGAAGTAACATCTATCTCTGAAGATTTGGAACTCTCAACTTTTGGTCTGAGAACAATTTGCTGTAACCCTCAATCTTTTATCCAAACAATCACAGACACATCTGCTGCAATTCCCATCCAATATTCCTTCCTGGAAAACAATTTGGCATATAGCTAATCCTTTCAGGTCCTTGATTTCTGCACTCATGGCACATTTCATAGTATAAATATCACCCCTCAGACCACAGTTCATTGATCTAGTTTGGAAGCAGGCATCCATGCTGCCAGTTTTCATCTAGATTCTTCAGTCGCCAGAAGCTCCTGATGTTTCCAGGTGGCTGTTGAGTCCATTTCTGTTGCTTCAATTGGAAGCAAGCTTCATCATTGGTAAGTATTAACAAAGCCTCAATCTATTAACCTCTCCCACCTTTGTTTCTTAGCTCTTGTGTGTGAGTATGAGTGTATATGCTTTTGTATGTGTGCTGTTCATTCCCTTAATAAAATGACACCATTAATTTGGAATTGCCTCTGGAGTTCTGTGTGATTTGGCACCGATAAACACTGAGTTAAAGATCCCCAAGACCTGATGTTGCCCCGGTCAAACTATAACTGTCCTTTGAGCTATTATTTAAAATTCCCCTGAAACATATTAATTGCTGGGTGCCTTCAAAGCCCCCAGCATTTTGGGTAACAGTACATATTCATAACTCCCCAATAGGAATCCATCCGTTGTTGTTGTTGTTTTTTATCATCCATGGATTCCCCTACAGAACTGTGCTTTATTGAGGTTGATGAGAATTTTCTTTTAGAAATCCCTAGTTAGACTTTGAAAGCTTCTCTGGAGAACGGAAACAGCTATTAGACCATCATAAGTGTGTAGTGTAGCATAAGCTCTATTTTACAGATTTTCTACAGTTTTCTAAAATAATGCATCTTTAAAATGTAAACCCTAATTTGGGGCTTTGGAAGATAACAGTTTGACCAGTTCTGATCAAGGGAATTATCTGGCCAAATGCAAAGTTGAATTCTGTTTTAATACACCTATTCAATATTTAATTTTTATATACCCTGAATTGTGCATGCACATGTATACATATATAATCTATCTGACATTTCAGGGAAAGATTGGAAGAGAGCAGAATTTTGACATCCTTAACCTAGTAATCAGTCAACAGAGAGCTGATATTTAAAAATTAATTGAGCAGAATAGATTTCTTCTGTTTGTTTCACCATTTCTGATGGTAATCATTTGCCTCATGCTTAGCTCCCTTTGTTGGCACAGCTTTTGGAGTAGTGGGATTGGGGGGGGGGGGGGGCTTAATTTGCTGAGATTTAAGACATTCAGAACTTCACCAAAGGTGGCTCTGAGGATAAAGTCTGTTCTATTCCATGCCATGAATTCCATTCAGATAAGACCACCACAGGCAGCCTTCATGTGCAAGCAGGGTAAAATGGAGTGTCAGGACTAGATAACACAGTTTAAACAAAACCTGATTGCTATGGGGGGGGGGACCAAAAACAGCCGAGAAAGGTTGCAATAGGCTTTATATATGACAGCCTTCCAAAGTGGTGCTCTATTAATGTTTTGGACTAAAAGGCTTGTCAGCCCCAGCCAACACAGCCAGGGATTGGTGATGATCGGATTCTTAATTCAAAGTAGATAGGGGACAGCAGGTTGATGAAAGGGGGCATGTGTTGTCTAAAACAAATGATGGGTATAGCATTCCCATTTTATTCTGTGTAAATGAATGCTGGCAGAAGTTCACAGATTACTTTCATTTTTACATTAACACAACTGTGTTACATTTCCCAAACTGATTCCCCCCCCCCAAATGTTTTGCAGTGTAGTTCCCATCACCCTTAGAATGAAGAAGGTAGCCTCCATTCACATCACCCAAACAAAAGAGAACAAAAAGAGTACAGGGGTTTGCTTAAAAATGCATGCATGTATGTATGCATGTATGCATGCATTTAATTTATACCCTTCCTTTCTTCCATGCCAGAATTCCTATATTAAGGGTGCAGCACATTAATCACATTCCTCTATTGCAGCATGCAGTATCAGTTGCATCCTGCTAATTTTTTTAGATCTGAAGCCTAATTGGTTAGTTGTAACTAGCACAGATAGACCCATTTGATCAGTTGTTTAATGGTGAACAGGCACACATACGCTAGTTGGAATTATCAATAGGATTCAGGTTTCTGTTTCTGACCCTGCTTGCACAGCTCAATAGTGGCTGGTGGCTTTGGTGTCAGTGGGATAGTGTTGTTGTTGTTGTTAACTGCTGTCAAGCTGACTTTGACTTGATAGGGTAAAAAGGAGGCTAAATTAAGGGCTAAAGGTAATAAATGATAACTAGAAGCCATTGACAATTCAAAGTTGCTATGTGACAAGAAATTGCCAAACCTAACTGTAAGAGATGTGTGACAAGGGATAACCAAAATTGCATAGGTAGTATACTGGACATTCGCTGTACGGGAAATTTCTGTCCTGCGGTTAGACTAACGAGAAATATATAGGGGAGGGGGAGACATGTGGGACAAGGGGGCCACATGTTAACTTGCTAGCTTGCTGATGCCACACTAAGGATTGCAAATATAGACTTGCTTAGGTTGCTAGCTTAAGTTGCAGAAACTAAGAATGAGACATGGTGTAATTGTCTGGTCAAACTGAACACTTGTGACAGCTTGTGGTTTCTGTGGTTTCTGTGCATAAAGGAGAGCCACCAGCCTACCTCCAACACTGGCTCTTCTTGAAGTGATTCAAAGGGTCAGTCTCTTTGCTATAGCAAATAAACAGCATATCTGAGCTACTGAACTTCTGGCTGTTGTCTCCGTCATTGTAAGTTTACTAATTACTGATTCCCGCCGTAACAGACTTATGGTGGCTTTATGAATGAGAGACCTTTATGTCATCCTGTCATCAACAGCCCTGCTCAGGTCTTGCAGACTCATGGCCATGGGACAGGCTTCCTTGATTGAATCCATCTATCTGGAATGCAGTCCTCCTCTTTTTCTACTTCCTTCTATCTTATCAAGCATTATTGTCTTTTTGAGTGAGTCATGTCTTCTCATAATAGGTCCAAAGTACGATGGCCTCAGTTTTGTCTTCTTGGTTTTTAGGGAAAGTTCAGGCTTGCTTTGCTCTGGGACTCATTTATTAGGCTTTTAAACAGTTCCTTATCCTCTCACAGTCATTTTAAAAATATTTTTAAAAGTGTTATTTTAAAGGTATCTTCCTCCAAAATGCTTATTTTAAAATTTATGATGACACTTTTTCCAGATCAGAGCTGCACTGGAATGCTTGCATGTGTGTGTGTTGTGTGCCTTCAAGTCATTTCTGACTTATGGTGACCCTAAGGTGTCATGTGGTTTTCTTGACAAGACTTGTTCAGAGGAGGTTTGCCATTGCCTTCCTCTGAGACTGAGAGCATTTAACATGCCCAAGGTCACCCAGTGAGTTTCATGGCGGAGCTGGGAATCAAACCCTGGTCTCCAACATTCAAACAAAACAGTACATGACTATATTTTGAACATTAGTTCATAATGACATTTGAAGACATTGAACTCTTCAGACATCCTTAGCAGAAATCATAGCTGGCTCATCTTGTCATTCATATACACTCTGATATTTGACAAGTGATAACAGGGAAGTCCAAGTGAAATTTACAGAAATGATCCATTCATGGGAATCAATGAATCCTAATTACCAATATGTCCTGAAATATTGGGCCACCATGCTTTCTGTCATATGAAAAATCCCAGACTGAAAGGGGCTTTAACTTATGTTTTACATCAAAATTGACTTTGGGAATTGAAAATGGAGATGTAAATTCCACTAGGCTAATGCAGGGTCTGGAAACCATGCCCTATGAGGAATGACTTAGGGAGCTGGGTATGTTTAGCCTGGAGAAGAGAAGGTTAAGAGGTGATAAGGGGTGGAAACCAAACAACCTAATAAGATGCTGGCCAGAATCCTGTTAATATTTTATTGTTGTTGTTTGCCTTCAGATCATTTCCAATATATGGAGATCCTAATGCAACCCTATCATGGGTATTTTTGGCAAGATTTGTTCAGATGAGTTTTGCCATTGCTGAGAATATGTGACCTGCCTAGGGTCACCCAGTGGGTGTCATGGCCAAGCTGGGAGTTGAACCCTGGTCTCCAGGAGTTTATTGCATTGCTTTAAAAAAAGAGTCTTACCTTTCCAGTTTTGGATGCTAATTCAAGATACAGCCGGGTATTATCTCATGCATATTGCCACTGATGCTGCTGGCTAGGTGAATCCCAGGTAACTTCCAGCTAGAATCCAAACTCAACCAGCTGATTTGCAAAGCTGGGACGGGAGCTTCTTGGTTTTGAAAAGAGGCTGGCAGAGCATGGCTTCTAGCCAGAAGTTACCTGAGATGCATGTGGCCAGCGGCATCAGCAGCAAAATGCATGCCATAATGCCTGGCTTCATCCCAAATTAGAATTCAAAACAGGAAAGGTATACTGGGTTTTTAAGAAATGTGATAAACTCTGTAATTCAGCTCTCAACCACTACATCATGCTGGATCCCATATGCTCATTGGGGCAGAAACTTTTCCTTTTGTGAGTTCCTCTAAGAAGTGCTATGTATAATAATATCACTGTATTATTTTTTAAAAATGATAACGATGATGACACAAGAAAGAAGGTTTTAGTTAAAATTGTGTTGGTGTCTGAGGCTGTATCTACATTTCAGAGCTGATGCAGTTTGACACTGCTTTAACTGCCATGGCTCAGTGCTATGAATTTTGGGATTTGTAGTTTGTTGGATATTTAGCCTTCTCTCTTGGAGAGCTCTGGTGCCACAACAAATCAAACAATGTCATAGGATGAGATCTTGACCGATAAAGCAGTGACAAACTGCATTAAAGCTGTGTCAAACTGCAGTGTGGCTGCAGCCTTACATATTGTACATTCATCTATATAAATGGTTAGACATTTTGTCTCATATGTAATGGCTACATTCGGTTCAAACTTGTGAAAGAGGAGTTGTGTATGCAGTGCTATTGCACCAGGATGCACATTATACATGGATGGACGTATGCATTTGGTTGTACATTCATTTGTACATTTGTTTTCTTGGTTCGGTTATGCCACATTGCCCTTCAACACAAGGGTTGCAAGGTAACTCCCAGCATTTCTCACCATGAGTTATGCTGGTTAGGACTGCTGGAAATTGCAGTCCAACATCACTTGAAGAGCTGCACAATTCCTGCTCATGGCCTAAGGAATGAAGTCATCACATCCGACTAATCAGAAAGCACACATACAACTCCATCAAAGGAGTCTGACAATTGGCTCAGCCCAGCTAACACAAAGAAATATGTTTCACCAGAGCAGCGTAGGTAATGTGTCTTGAGGGGCCAGCACAGTTAACTGCACAGTAAGTAAGGTCAAATTATGTGTGAAGCACAGACATTTAGCATAAAAACAATATTAATAATTCAGTGGGTGAACAGGAGTGTGGAGTGATGAGATACAGAGATGGAATAATGCAGCAGGCAGAGACAATGGAAACATGAAGACATGAGACATAGGGCTCTGGGCACTGAATGAAAATACCAATTAATTCTTCTCTGATCAAGTGGGCATGCAGCGTTGGGTTTTCAACAGCCGGCAATGCTGTGGTTCTGTTAGATTAAGAGTTATCCCTAACTGAAGCAAGACAGAACACACACCATAAACTTTCTCTTATCACTCAGTATTGCAGCAGACAACTTTTTGAATATGCTGTCAACTTGATATTCACTTCAAATGGGATGTTTCTGTAACTATTCAGTGATTTCAAGGCATCTTCTCAAACCACTGGAGAAAAAAAACACATTCTCTCTCTTCATTTGCATTATTCCAATCCAACCCAGTGCCAATTTGTTCCCCTGGATGTTGTTGCTTTGTGGCACAGTATACCTCTTCCTTCTTTGCCTTCACTGTCTTTTGCAAACACTGCTCAGTTAATACTGTCGATCATAGCAATCAGCACTTTTTTGCTGCAAGCATATGTGACATTTTTGCTTCATAGCTAGACTCATACTGGCAGCTAAACAAGCCAATGTGATTTTAGGCTGCAACAACAGAAGTATAGTGTCTAGATTGAGGTAAGTAATGGTACCATTCTATTCTACCTTGGTCAGGTCTCACCTGAAATACTGTGTCCAGTTCTGGGCACCATAATTAAAAATGGATGTTGACAAGGTGGACCTTGCCCAGAGGAAGGAGACCAAAATGATGAAGGGTCTGCCTTATGAGGAGAGACTTAGGGAGCTGGGTATGTTTAGCCTGGAGAAGAGAAGGTTAAGAGGTGGTATGACAGCCCTGTTAAAATATTTGAAGGGATGCCATATTGAAAAGGGAGCAAGGTTGTTTTTGTTTTTGTTTTCTTGTTTTTGTTTTTTTTGCTGCAGCTCCAGAGATTAGGGACTTGGAGTAATGGATTCAAACTACAGGAAAAGAGATCCCACCTCAGCATTAGGAAGAACTTCTGGACAGTAAAAGCTGTTCAACAGTGGAACACTCTCCCTCAAAGGATGGTGGAGTCTCCTTCTTTGGAGGTTTTTAAGCAGACGCTGGGTGGCCATCTGCTTTGATTTGGGAGTGCTTTGATTGTCTGTTTCCGCATGGGAGGAGGTTGAACTGGATGGCCCTTGGGATCTCTGCCAACTTTATGATTCTATGATTCCATATCAGCATCAACAAAATGACATTGGTCACCCCATCCAACAGGAAGAACTAGATGTGTATGTATATATATAAACACATACCTTCAAGTCTCCTGTTGGCTTTTACTGACCCCATGGATTTCACAGGGTTTTCTTTGGCAGGGAATACTCAGAGGTGGTTTTGCTAGTTCCTTCCTCTGAAATATAGTCTACAATGCCCAGCATTTGTTGTATGTCCTTCATCCAAATACTATTCAGAGCTGACCCTGCTTAGCTTCCAAGATCAAATGAGATCTGGTGTCTTTAGCATATTTACACTATTTAGCAGTGTGGGTACAATGAAAGTATTTAGGTCAAACCTCAGAGGGTGACAGACTCTCCTTCACTGCAGGTCTTTGAATAGGAGTAGGATGACCATCTTTCATGAGTCCTTTAGCTACGTGTGCCTGCATGGCAGAGCTCATGTTCTTTGAGGTCCTTTCCAACCAGGGGCATCACTAGGGAGGTGAGGGCCCCACCAGGTGAAACTCTAAAGGCCGTTGACACTACTTCTCAACACCTGCCTTTTGGCAGAAAAAGGCTGTGGTATTCACTTGCATCCCTTTAAAACACTGAAAAGAAGGTGTGGATGGGGTGAGGCTCAGCGATAGGAAAAAGGAGAGGCTCCAGGTTTTAAATTTTTAAAAAATTAAAATGTGAAATGATATTTTAAAAAACTTATTCTTTTAATTTTTCTTTTAAAAATATCACATCTTACCAAAATTTCTTTTTAACCACATGAAACTATGTACATGGAAATACATTTTGACTGTGTGTATAATATTGTAATTTAAAGGTATATAGTCAGCCCGCCATATCCATGGATTTTTTATCTACAGATTCAACTTTACTAATGATTTTGTATGCTGCAGTATAAGAGGAGATCAATGGGGAGGGGTGACACCAACCCTAGTCCCACCACTGTTTCCAACTCAGTTCCCAGAATTACCTTGCACTGAGCCAGGGTAGTTAAAGAGGTCTCAAACTGGATTATTTCTGTAGAGTGTTTTGGACTGATGTTACAGATGAATGGAGTCAAAGGAGCCACAGCCTTGAGTTTGCAAAGCCTGAGCATGGCTGTAAATGACTGGGTATCAGAGAGGTCTCTCTTTCATAGAGTTGTCATTAGTGATGGAAAGAATATTTGAAAATATTTTTTAAAATGGTCAGAAACATATTTTTGAGTATTGAGAAACCCTGTGGAGAAGAATCCTGGATTAATTATAATCTTTGCAGTTTAGGATTTACTCTGTGCAAAATTCACACAAGGTTGATTTGTGCAGAAAACAACATTTCTTTTGCACAGGAAAGGGATTTTTCACCACAGAAAGAAATATTTTTGTGCATAAACATTATTTCTGCTCAGAAAAAAGCTCATCCCTACACATAATATAATAATAATAATTATTATTTATTTCTAACCCGCTTTTCCAATAGATCAAATATTTTATCAGGGACTTATTCTGAACAAAAATTGCATGTGTTTGTTTTCCACAGAAAACAGTCTTTTCTGTCCAAGAGATATCTTTTTCTGCTCAGAAAAACAATATTTCTGCACCGAAAAAGCTCTTTCCCACACAGAAAAAAATAAACCTGTTTCCTGGGCAGAAAAGATTGTTTTCTTTGCAAAAGAACCACAGGAGAATTTTGTGCTGAATAATTATAGAGTTGGAAGGGAACCCAAGAGTCATCAGGTCCAACCCACTACTCAATGCAGAATCTCCAAGTAGAGCATCCCCAGCAAGTAGCTGTCCAGCCTCTTTTTGAAGACATCCAAAGAAGAAATGTCTTCTCATAATATGGCCAAAGTATGACAGTCTCAGTTGCATAGTCTACATCGGGTGACCTTGGATAAGTCACATGCTCTCAGCTTCAGAGGAAAGCAATGGCAAACCTCCTCTGAACAAATCTTGCCAAGAAGATCCCATGATAAGTTCACCTTAAGGTCACCATAAGTCAGAAATGACTTGAAGGCACACAACAACAACAAAAATGTTAAGGTGTGTAAATGCCCACCTTACCAGCCAACAGCCAGATTGGGTGAAGAAGATCTGTTCAGCTGCTGAGTGGAGTATAAGGAGAATGACATTTCCAACCTCCTTCCACGAAGAGACCGTCATCCAGTTTGACTTCTGATTGTTAAGCTGGAGGATCAGAGCAAGAGTTGTTACTTAGTTATGGATATGTAACTCAGTATCCGGTACAAAATATTGGTGGTGGTATTTAACAGAGAAGAATGATAGACCTGGAGAAGCGAATTCGGTAATACAAAAGAACAGGAGGCCAGAGAGGATGTGGACTGCAAAAATTTGGAAAAGGCAATTCTTTATATCCCTTTGCTTTATGTATATTGCTATGGGCTCTGTACATCTGGTTTAGTTAGCAAACTAATAATTATTTCTTAAATATTGCTCTAGGGAAAAAGGATTATCTCAATTATCATAGTTTTTCTTTTAGGAAGCAGATTTTTGAGCACAAAGGACATCTGGACTGATAATGGGATTAGTAACCACCTTTCAGTGTCCTGTGTAAACATGTTAACTTCTTTGTAAGGCAAGGAAGAAAAGAACATTCAAAAACTAAATGTTAGAAACCTTTCTTGTGCATCTTTGACTGGTGGTAAAAAGACAGAAAGGGAAGTTTGTCAACTGCATCACACATTTCAAAACCAAGTCAGGAAAGAAAGACAGAAGTCAGGAAGGGAGGTTTGTTTGCTTCATATGACTTCTGATGGGAGAGTCTCTAGTCATGTTCATGACCAAGGAGATTATTGCACCTGCAAATCCTGCTGGGATAGATGTGGGACTGAAAAATCAAAACTGGGTGTTATCACATGCAGCCAAGGCTGGGTGAGTGCAACCCATCTGCAGCCCAGACCCCAGCCACGCTTATCCAGCTGCTTTTCAAAAACCGGAGCTTGTCGTTTTTGAAAAGCAGTTGGATAAGCCTGGCTGGGGTCTGGGCTGCAGATGGGTTGCACTCGCCTGGCCTCAGCTGTATGTGATAACACCCAGTTTTGACTTTTCAATCCCGGTTGGATATGCAGGTGTAATAATCTCCTAAAATGAGGCTTTCATACTTTGGACATATCATGAGATGACACAACTCACTAGAAATGACAGTAATGCTAAGTGAAGTTGTAGGCAGTAACAACACAGGAAGATCACAGAACAGGTGAATTAACTCCGTCAAGGAGGCCTTGGCCCTGAATTTGCAAGACCTTAGCAGGGTTGTTAGGAATATGATCTCTTAGCAGGCTCTCATTCGTTGGGCTGCCATCATTAATTGTTATTGCATTTAATTGATGTTTTAAGGGCAGGGAGGGAATAATTGGGTTACTATGTATGTATCATATGGATTTTTAACTGTATGCCACTTCAATTGTCCTTGACACAGAAGCGGGGTATAAATAAAGCTATTATTATTATCATCATCATCATCATCATCATCATCATCATCATCATCATCATCATCATCATCATCTAAACATGACCTGATGGAAATTAACAATAATAAAAATACCTGCTATATGATTTAGTTTGGCAGTTCCAGGGTATAGGGCCAGCTAGGAATAGACTACATGCAGTGCTTCTCAACCTTTGGTTTTCCATTTGTTTTGGACTTCAGCGCCTAGAAGCCCCAGCCAACTTGGCAAACAGTCAGGAATTATGAAGTCCAAATCGTCTGGAGGACCAAAGGTTTTGAATCACATTGGAACAAAGTTTCTTGTTAGTGACTTGTTTGTACAGTCCTTAGGACTGGAGATGGGTCATGCCTGAGCAGTTCAGTTTCCATTGTTAGGTTTTGTCCTTTGTAATCCTAGCTTCCAGGTGCCTTTCCCTGAGTGAACCCCAGCTCAGGGGACCTGTTCTCCAGCCATGGCAATTTGCATTGTTGGCCTTAGTCTGGGTAGAATTTCTTATCTAGGGGCCTAATTCCCCTTTTTGTTGTCAGAAGATTCTGGAATTCATCAGCTATAGAGCTGCAATGCGTTTCTCTCTCACCATGAAAAAGTTTATCCTATAGTAGTGATGTGTCCCAGTTGTTGATATTAAACAAAGTCTTGGGAAAGGTTGCAGATGAATGCAGCTCAAGTTAAGAACACCTCTAAGAGGCAGGGAAGAGCATTCTAAATAAATGTGCCTCCATGTCTGAGACAGACATCTCTCCAATCACTGTTGCATGACTTCTGGTGAAAGGCCTTCCAACCATGATCATAAAATTCAGGTATGCTCATGAGCAAAGTTCCTCAAATAGCCAGGACAAGATAAAGTGGCGGTCTCATTGTCTGATCTACTGAAGTTCTCCTGATAATCAGTAAGAGCAGAAACTAGGTTGCATGCTATATTTCTGAATGGTACATTGGACATGGAGAAACTTAGTTTGTGGGTGATTTAAAATTCAATCAGTCACTTAACCCATCCATCCAAATTTATATAATGACAGCCATGAGTAAAGTGGTTGAACATGGCAGCATCTTACATTTACCTTCTTGCATATAAATGTACACACACAGGAGCAGAGCCATTCATATGCAGAGTTAGCACATTAGTGGACATTACACTAATGTAACATGTGTGGGGAGGGTGACCAGGATGGTAAACCAAGAAAACCAAGCTCTAAGGTGAACAATGGAGGGAGCTGTGTACCTTTACCTTGGAGAGTAAGAGTGATATGTTAGCCATCTTTAAATATTTGAACAGTTGTGATGTGAAAGATAAAGCAAGCTTATCTTTTGCAGTGCCAGAAGACAGGACACAACCAATGCACTCAAAATATAAGGGAGAAAATGTGAATTAAACATAAGGAAGACGTTCCTGATGATAACTGCTGTTCAACAATGGGAGAGACTAGGAAGGTAGCAGACCCTTCTTTGTTGAAGATTTTTAAACAGAGGTTGGATGGCCACCTCTCAGGGGTGCTTCAGCAGTGGATTCCTTTACTGGCAGGGGCTTGGACTGCATAGCCTTGGAAGTATCTTCCAACTGTATGATTCTATGGCTGGTGTCCTTTTATGTTAGCTAGGGCTGGATAATCAATCCTAACTGCTAAGGATTCATGTGTATGGTCATGAATGACCACAGTATGCTACCAGTCATGGGATGCCTTGAGATAAATAGGTGTGGCAAGTCCCTGAGGAGTCTTTCCTACTGCCTGTCCTCAGAGCACCCTGAAACTGGGACAGTGGTGTGCATATCATTTCTCAGTGTTCCAGTGCTTCAGAAATGCTTTGGTCTGAGCGCTGCCATGTTGTGAAGGTAGATTTGAGAAAGTGGAACATCATTAGTGGCAACTATAATGTCAGAGTTTCAGACTGTAGTTATGACAAAGATGTAAGATCTCAGCCTATATTGTTATGATTATGCACATGTACAGGCCAACAAACGTCCAAGTCTGATGTTAGGCAGAAAGAATTTAACAGAATAAAGTGGTTGTCTCAGAGGTGGCAGATGTGGTAAAGCAGTAATTGATGGCAGAAAAAAAGAGAGTTATCTAATAAGGAGCCTGCCCTCAGCTCCTTAAGCTAACTTGATGTCTTCAGGCGGGGTGGAAGATGTTGTCTACCACCACTGTGGAATAAAATGTAATATGTCTGAAGTATGACAGTGTCAGTCTAGACTCCAGGCTGCACCAAAATTCCCTCTAAATTTGTCCCTTACTTGCTGTCTTTCCCCAGTGACAATGGCCCCTGCCTCCCCACACAGACCCTGTTTGTTGCCCAGCATTGCTGCCGAGATCAGAAAGAGGTGCCCAGCCATGCTATCAGTGCTAACTCACTCTTGCAGCAAGCAACCAAGCAATGTTTGGGGACTGTGAGTGAAAAAGCAGCTACAGTGGTACCCCAGGATACGAAATCACCGCGTTACGAAATTTCCGGGATACGAAAAAATTAGATAGGAAAAAACTGTTCCGGGTTACGTTTTTTTTTTCCGGCTTACGAAAAAAATTTTGGTGCTTTTCGGAGCTTTTTCGCACGAAATTGCGGCTTTCAGCGCTAGCGGCTATGGCTTTTTCGGGTTGCGAAATCTTTCGGGTTACGAACGGCGCCGCGGAACGAATTATATTCATAACCCGGGGTACCACTGTACCTGTCATTGCTGAAACACCTCCCCTCCCCCCCAAAAAAAAATCTGCAGCAAAAGGAGAGTTTTTAAAATGCAGATTAGAGGGAGAAAGCCCAAATTGTGTGTGGGCATTGCAGACATCCTGTTCTGATTTGGGGGGTTAGCCTTATGTTGGGTAAACGGGACAAAGTGAGCCCAGGTGGAATTCGAAGTAAAACATTCATGTAGACAAGGCCTTAGTTATCTTCTACATAGCCCTCCCTAAACTGCAAATCCCAGGATTCCACAGCAAGTTATCATAGCAGTTAAAGTGAAATATAGCACTATAATTGTGTCTCTGGAAAGAAGAGAAATCCAGAGTTTTCTCTGTTGTTGTTTTAAAAACAAGAGGTTTCGTTTCTTCATTTTGTCTTGAGGAAAGGGAAGGGCTGAAATCTATTTCTGGCACTCTTGGGGTTTCAGTATGACTTGAGACGCTATCCATTTAGGGAAAGAAACTCATACATCTGTCGGTTTCCAGGCTGCAGAGCATCAAATTAATCCAGACTGGGAGAATATGATGACAGATATGCTCCCCCTGATATAGTGCCCTGTCTCCGTTCGCTCTAGTGAAGAGTCTTCAGCATCTCCATCTGTATGGAAGTAGCTGTATCTGATAAATCAGCCAGGTTGGAGGTCTTTGTGTTGTTCTTGGTGTTGGTTGCATCATCATCATCTTCATCAATTATTTTGAAGTGACTCTCTCCCGGAGAGTATGGGTTGCTATATATCAGCTGAAGTCCTATATGATGCCAGCAGAATGTAAATTTACCCAGTGTACTTTTACAGGAGGTATGGAAAGGGTGATGGCTTCCAGATGGATAACAGCATGCTCACCTCAGCGTGGCACAAAAACTCAGCCTATCTGTCTATCTGGGAGTCATTGCACATTTGGGGAAAACCTTGGAGCATGGAGCTATTGGATACATCATTAAGCAATACCAGTATGACCAGACATCCTCCTTTTCCAGGACATGCCCTATATTTCAACCTTCTGTCCAGGAGGAATTTCAAAATGTCCTTAATTTTGAGCGTGACGAAGATGCCCGTTGAGTAACAACCATGTTTTCTGTTCCTCTTTGAGAAATTTGTCTACTTGGCAGCCTGTAAATAGGGAATTATAAAAAGGGGGATAGAATGGATTCTTCTAAAGTTCTTTTTTCTTTGGAGAAACAGCAGACAAGACTTACCCTTAGAGCCTGGAATGTGTTTGTTTCTTGGAGAGGGAAAGGACAGCAAACATGTTAGGCAATGGGTTGCTTGAGGACACAATGCAAACGTTGAAAGGGTTTTTTCTTTAATTTCAGCACAATTGACAAATGAAAGAAATAATCTAAATGTAGCTTCAGTCAAGGGTTTCGTGCTAGTAAAGTACCATTTTAAGCATCTGTCTTGCCGAGAGTTCTATTAGTACATTGAAAGCCAACAAGGAATTTTAATGAAGATAAAGTTCATTATATATATATATATATATATATATATATATATATATATATATATTTGAGTCCATAATAAAATACGTGATGTGTTACAGATAACTAAAGTGCTCTACCAGCCTGCACCACAGGAAGAACACTACCATCCCCACATCACTGTAGGCCAATCTGTGCTTAAGTCCGTCCAGCAGTTCACCTACCTGGGAAATATAATCTCCTCAGATGCCAAGATTGATAAAGAGATCGATCACAGACTAGCAAAGGCATATAGTGCATTCGGAAGGCTTCACAAAAGAGTCTGGACTAACAAACACTTGAGGCAAAGCACAAAAATCAATGTGTATAGAGCCATTGTACTGTCTATTCTCCTTTATGGGTATGAAACATGGGTCACCTACGACACCTTGAACGCTTTCATCAGCGCTGTTTATGCACAATTCTAAATATACACTGGACTGACTATGTGACAAATGTTGCTGTCCTTGAGCAAGCAGGGATCACCAGCATTGAGGCCATGCTACTGAGAACGCAGCTGCGCTGGGCAGGATACGTTTCTAGGATGAAGGACCATTGCCTCCAAAAAATAATACTCTACGGTGAACTCGCCATGGGTCAGTGTAAGAGGGGCGCCCCAAAGAAGAGATACAAGGATTCCCTGAAACAACATCGCAGGCTTGGCCAAATCGATCACCAACAATGGTCCGCCTTGGCCTCGCATCGGGAGGCATGGAGGTGCACTATCCATGATGCTGCAGCCTTTTTTGAAAGCTCATGCTGAATGAGTCTCAAAGAGAAACAACAACGCAGAAAGAACCACAACCCGGAAACATCACCCAAGGAGACTGTCTGCTGTGCTTTCTGCAACCGGACCTGTTTAACTCAGATTGGCCTTTTTAGTCATCAACGCTCTTGTAGAAAGCGTGGGATGAGTCCTTCCTGAATCTTTGTTTGCGAAAAAAAGCCAGAGAGGTAATGCCCTACATTTTTCTTGAATATCCTACATTTTGTGGTGCCCTGTTCTCCTTTGCAGGGATGACATCTGGGCACCCTGTACAATACTGACAAAAGTATGTATGATAGCACAACTCTATGCAACTGTATATGACCCAAAGAAATCTGTTCATCACTGGCAACCACAATTATTTTGTCTCCACTGTGCCAGTATGTGGTAAATTAATTGTATGTGGAGACATGTCTACACAGGCCATCTGCTGCAAGTTCCCCTCACATTGGCATGTCCACATGATGCACAGCAATGCTGGGCAGCTGTGTACACAGCATCCCACTGTCCTGCCTACTTCTGCCACTGCCACAAGTCACTCCTCTGAGATCAAACAAGGTGCCTGTGATTGATGCTGGCCACCTTATTTTTGGCCTTGGTAGGAATGACTTGTACATCTGCCAATGGGCAACACAGTGGGATACTGTGTAGACAACCACACATCATTGCTGTGGAACACACAGGTAACAGGGGAAGTCAGGGAAGCTTTAGGGCTAGAACACTGCAGGGACAACCCCACAGTGTTCATGGAAGAGAACTCATGTACATGCTGAAATACTCACTAATAATGCTTTCTGCTCTATGAATGTGGGGTGGACAGATAATGTAAGTAGATTCAGCTTAATTTTTTTTTTAAGGCCGAAATCTTGTAAGTTTTCTTACAGAAGTGATTGGACATTTCTTTTGTCCTCATTCAGTTCAAAGTTGCAGAAACAGAGTTATGTATGTCGTGCATCGTATGGGGATGCATGGGTGCATTTTGTTGTTTGTTCCATTGGATAGCCACTGCATCTATTCAGTTGTGCCATTAGGCACAAGGAGAGCTCAAATAATACACAGCTCTGCATGTGGAGATTTGTTCTACACAACTCCAATGTGGGATCTTTTTGTTTCTGAATTTTTCTGACCAATTTTTCTGAAGCTCCCTGGATTTATGAGGCCACCAGTCAGTTTGCAAATATGGGATTGAGAGTGTCTTTGGGGAAGTCAGAGAAGGTCAAATCATTCAGTGTAAAGCAAGTGTGCTAACAAAGCCAAGAAGCCACCTGATAATTATAGTTGGCCTGGGTATTGTGGGAAGCAGCTGAAACCCTGGCCTGAGTAGATCTGGATTTCTGCATGTTACGTTTGGAAACTCTGACCATTTGGTACTTTTAAAAGCAATGTAAAAGGCATCTGAAAAGGAAGGACAATCTTTAATACAAACATTTCCCAGTCCAAGAGTAAAATGTAGCTTGAACAAAGATATTTGGGGTGCTCAACAGAAACTTATTCCTCTAAACATCACACAGAGAAACACACTACAAGAGAGAGTGCATGCATTTACAAACTTGTGCAGTTGAGCAGTCCAGGGTATGGGATCTCTGTACTGCATATCTCCATCATTCAATGTAACACAGTATGCACAACATGCTTTCTGGACTCGGTGTGGTGTACCAGTTTGAGCATTGAACACTGGAGGCCAGGATTCAAACCCCAGCTGAGCCTGGAAAACTCACCAGGAGACCTTGGGCAAGTCATACTCTTTCAACCTCAGAGGAAGGTGAAAACAAACACCCTCTGAAAATATCTTGACCCCCCCCCCAAAAAAAGTCCCCTGATAAATTTGCCTGAGTACCATTACAAGTCAGAAACATAACAGCAGCAAAAATAATGGACAGCATGCTTTCTAGTCAATATGTTGGCCTCAGTATCTGCCTTCTGCTAGAACAAGGGCTCTATTCATGGAAGCTAGGCCTTTTTTCTACTGCATTCCAGTTCACCAAGCACTATAATTTTTTCCAATGAGACATCTCATGATATGTCCAAAGTTTGACAATCTTAGTTTAATCCACATAGCCTTCCCTAAACTGGAAATCTCAGTGTTCCATAGGAAGCTTTCATGGCAGTTAAGGTGAAATACAAGTTGAGCATCCTTTATCTGGAATGCCACGATATTCCAAAATCCAAAATTGCCCACATGAATGGCTCAGATAGTGACACCTTTGCTTTCTGATGGCTGAGTGTACACAAATTTCATTTCATACACAAAATTATTTAAAATCTAATGTATGAAATTGTCTTCAGTCTATGTGCATAAGGTGTATTTAAAACATAAATGAATTTTATGTTGACAATTGCGTCCCATCTCCAAGCTATCTCCTTATGCATATGCAAATATTCCAAAATCCAAAAAATATGAAATCTAAAAAGTTACTGGTTGCAAGGATTTTGGATAAGGGAGACTCAAACTGTATAGCACTATAATTGTGTCATGTTAAAGAGGCAAGAAATTACTGCAATTCTGTTTCACATGGTTCTGTGAATAGAGTATAGTGCCACTATGATCTATTAGAAATTTCAAAGGAAGAATGTTTATTTGCTTGCATTCAGTTCCTTGATGTACACCTATCAATGCCCCTGTGTTTGACCGGAGGCAGGAGCAGATCTAACCACAAACATGATCCGTGCAAATGTCTCTTTCTCTTTCTGGTCAATTATGGTTGTGTGAAGACAAACAACTGGAGGGGATTTGTTTCTTTCTTAGATGAACATGCTGTGATCAAAGATGGATGTGTGTGATGCTAAATGGCTGTAGTTAAAAGAAAATGTGGTAGGACTTGAAGACCAAGACTGCATCCACACTGCAGAAATAATCCAGTTTGACACTATTTTAAGAGCCTTGGCTCAGCTCTGGTGCAACAACAAACTACACTTCCCAGAATTCCATAGCATTGGGCCATGGCTGTTAAAGTGGTGTCAAACTGGATTATTTCTGCATTGTGGATGCAGCCCAAGACTACCTGGACAAGTTTTACCTTTTCTACCTCTAGATGGGATCTGTGTAAGAAAGTACTAGATCAGAGCCCTGTATAAGTGCATCATTATGAATCACCTGCTGGCCAATAGCATATACAGCAGTCTAAAATAAATCCTGGCTACATATAAAGAAAGCTGAGCGATTAATCTCTATTTTACTTCAACATAAGTTCCTTGATCCCAATGCTAATTAAATTAGCAATGGTTCTTCTGGCACCTAGTTTATAGATGAAATATGCAGCTTTCTACTCTTGTTGCATCTTATTTGTTCAAAAGCTGATTAATTATATGATTCTCCAGATGATACAAGGATGGGATGATAGGTAATATTATGGTAAGACCTGTTGTGTAAAATGAGGAATTTTTTTTGGGGGGGAGGGGGGGTAATGGATTATAATAAAATTACCCCTTACGTTGAAATTAAATTGGAATCTCCAATCTACTATAGCCAGAAGATTTAGGGGGAAAAACAAGTGTTTCCTTTTGGAGAATAAGCCATAGCAGAGAAGTAGAGCAACTGCTTTGCGTCCATACATTTCCAAACTCAGTTCATAGCATAGCAAGTAAGAGAATCTCATGCACAAAATACTATTACCCAAAAAAACTATGGAAAGCTTCTGCCAGCAGGATCAGGAGTTAACTAAGTACAGTCTGTGGGCACCCAGCGCATATGGGGCACAGACCTCCAAGGTCTTCTGGGGGATCATGTGTCCCCGTAACCTCCCACAGTTGCCCTCACCTTTGCTAGATGATATTTCAGTATCTGTTTCAAGCCAAACTGTATTTCTGTCACATAGGTTACTGTGGCTTGAAACTTTTTTAAAAGCCTAGGGCCAGTGTCTAGGGATGGAAAGAAATTGCAATAGATTCCACTGTCTGGATGGATGTAGCATTTTTGCACTTCTTGAGTCTTTTTGTGAGAAATGACACATCTTGCCTGGAGTACACATCTTGCGAGTGCAAGACTTCTCAGAAATAATGCATGCAGAAAACACTATACATATTGTTCAGTTACGTACAGCTAAAATTTGCATAACCAAGGAAAATATGCACAAACGTACATTTGTCAATGGGAGGAAAGTAGTGTAGATTAGGTAGACTGCATAAATAAATGTACAACAAGAACCATGCATTAAAGGTGAAACTGATTGGTCAAATTCCACCATTAAAATGGGATGAGGCAGTAACTGTTATGGTTTATACTCAGAAAAAGACTAAATTAAAATTGATCTGAACCTTACTTGTTAATGTAGAGTTCATGATGATGATGATGATGATGATGATGATGATGATGATGATGATGATGATGATGATGATGCACTATGCCATCTTTGAGGTCAATGGGGTGGAGGACAAAGTGTTGTCTTGTTTAATTTAAGGAATTTAAACTTTGGTGAATAGTTTTCAGTAGTTTAACAGTGTTAACCCCTTTCCACTTTTTGGTGGGGTTAGACATTGCTAATCTGTTTTTCCACATGGACTGCATGTTCTGAGAAAAGCAAAATGGTAATTTCAGTTTCATATTGGCCTATTCCTCTCAATGAACACAACTGGAAGTAGGGTCTACTGCTCTGCAACTGACCACCATCCACCTCCAAGGAAACATGAAAGTCAGAACTAACCATGGTTAGAGGCTAGATGGCCATCTGTTGGGGATGTTTTGATTGAGAGTTCCTGCATGACAGGGGGTTCGATTGGATGGTCCTTGTGGTCTCTTCCAACTCTATGATTCTATGGTATATAATACCATGTCATATCCATTTTACCCAAATCAGTGCCACTCAAAGTGGTGGTCAGTGGACCTTTGCTGGTACACAGTCCATAGGGTGCTAGTCCCTTGAGAGTTGTGCCAATGGGCAGAAATATAGTACCAATCCTCAGCAATGTGGAGTTAAAAAAACATGCCAGCCCCTTTACATCGGATAGCTTAAGAAGTACTGACTTAAGTAACATAGCTGTAGCCTTTAATAGCTATGATTTCCTGGCACTTTGGAGCATCAACAAACATGGAAGGCCCTGAACACAACATCACACAATGAAAGGAGGAAAGAAACCATGGAGACTGATTGGGTCTTAAGCAGACTTCACACTAAATTCTGCCTTTGAAAATGTTTTTAAAAAGTATAAATTTTAAATATCAAACCTTGATTTTCCATTTTTTTATATGGGACACCATTTTGCTATGTCATTATATTTAATGGGACTTGAGCATCCACGGATTTTGTTATCCATGGGGGGTCTTTGAACCAAAACCCAGCAGATAACAAGGGTCCACTGAAGTATAAAACTATGGATGCAAAATTATTTTTTAATTGTGTTATGCAGCCCATATATTGAATGGAAAACTTGAGCAACTGAACCAAGACATCAACTGAATCACTGAATGCAGAACTAAATGAACATATGCATCTATGTGCAATTTGCACCCATGTGCACTGCACATGCATATCCATGCACAATGAATGCCCATGTGCAATAAAACTGCATGTGAAACTCTGCATTTGCAAACTTGAACTAAAGGCAGCTGTTGCACAAAAGCATCCAATCATTTCCTACAGGGGAACTTAGGATGCATACAACACAAAAAGGATCTTGGTCTTTGCTTTTGTTCTCACCATTTTGACTATTACTGGAATAGACACTACATAAACTAAGTGAATAATGAGAGAAATAATCCCATTTAGTCTGTAAATAAGCTATTTCTTGAATTGTATTATAGTATGCATTTTTCCCTTTGTTTGATATTGTGGGTACTCTAATCTCTCATTCTGCTATGGCACTAATAATTAAGGCAACAATGACATTTCCATTAAAAAAGCTTGCACAGCTGGGGAAGAGAGAAATTATATTTTGCTGGCTAAAATTCTGTGCTCTCTCCATCAGGAGTGGGATAAATAGTTCACTGAGGTTTAATGCAGGTGGCCTTTGGAATAAGTAAAACATTAACCTAGTTTCTGCAGGTCTCCTGTTGGAGATATGCAGGATTCTGCTATGAATGAGGGCTAGAAGATTACAGTTTCATATTGGGAGCATTACTCTACACATGGGCTCCTTAGTGTCTTTATAAAACCTATGGTACAATCACATTTAGAATCATGTGTGCAATGGTCATGCCAAGTAGCTGTCCTATTTAGGGTAAGAGCACCCACAGTCCAGAGGAACCGACAGACGAAAATCAGGCTAGTCTCAGAGTTTTCAAGGAGTTTCAGTGGAAGCAGAAAGGGCCTCCAGTTTGTGGTCCAAATGGGAAAGCAGTCCTGATCAGAGTCCAGTGTCAAGATGGGAGTTGCAGGAAAGATTAGTCTGAAGCCATGCTGAAGGTCAAGATCTGCAATGGCTGATATGTCACACATGGTCACAAGGAAGTGCTGGAGCTGTTTGTCTACAACAGTGGAACCATCTTGCATGAACTATTTTATAACCAACCATAAACCAGCTGAGCTGGCTTCATTAGCTCAGCGTCTTCCATTTCATAGAATCATAGAATCATAGAGTTGGAAGAGACTGCAAGGGCCATCCAGTCCAACCCCCTGCCATGCAGGAAATCACAATCAAAGCATCCCCAACAGATGGCCATCCAGCCTCTGTTTGTAGACCTCTAAGGAAGGAGACTCCACTACACTCTGAGGGAGTTTGTCCCACTGTTGAACAGCCCTTACTGTCAGGCAGTTCCTCCTAATGTTGAGGTGGAATCTCTTTTCCTGTAGCGTGCATTCATTGTTCCGTGTCCTGTTCTCTGGAGCAGCAGAAAACAAGCTTGCTCCCTCCTCAATATGACATCCCTTCAAGTATTTAAACAGGGCTATCATCTCACCTCTTAACCTTCTTTTCTCCAGGCTAAACATCCCCAGCTCCCTAAGCTGTTCCTCATAGGACATGGTTTCCAGACCCTTCACCATTTTGGTCACCCTTAAAGTGCAGCAGGGTGATTCATGAATTTTTGTTTCTGGTGTTTTAATTTGTGATACTCTACAGG
>NC_056525.1:240691301-240694337 GCF_019175285.1 Sceloporus undulatus
GGTGCTGTTTATACCATTAAAGGCAGCCCCAATCCATAGAGGTTCCATGAGAAACCAAAAGCTTGATTGCCCCTCCATGGAACCTAAGAAGTTTCCGAAGGGGAGAATTTGTTTTGATATTCAGGACATAAGAGGAGTTGATTTTGATCAATTATGCTTACAACATCTAGACAAGATCTGGAGTCCTGTGAATGAGATGGCAGGAAGAGGTGTTTTAGGAATACACAAGAGATGAAAGGGGGATTCCAGTCTTGTTTGATCTGGCAGAAGTCATCTTTTGGATTTTGGTTTCCATCAGAAATGCAGAATGGAGCTCTTCCAGAAGCTCCTTCATCCCATATCTTTCTACATGGCTGGGTCCTTGGGTCATTTACACTACATATTCCGATGCTATGTATACTATCACAATCACATCCACTCATGCTGGTGCCTACTGTTATATCAAACTACAGTGGGCCCTCTCCTTACGCAGGGCATTCATTCCGGATCCCCCCACATAAGGGAAAATTCACCTATGCTTGAGACCCATAGGAAATAAAGAGGCTCGTGCATGTGTCGGAGCGGTGCGCATGTGCCGTGGGCATGCATGCCATTGTTTTCCCTCCCCAAGCAGCTTCCGCGTAAGCTTAAAGCCATGTAAAATGCATCCACGAATGGCGCAGGCACATTGTATAGGCAGAGAAAATGAGCAGAAAGTGTGGCTATCCCATTAGTCCCAGGCAACATAGCTAATGGGTTCAACATGATGGGAACTGCAGCCCTGACAAAAGGCATAGCAACTCAGGCTTGCTCGTTACATCTCTGCTTTATAGTCTTCCAGTTCCATAGCTTTGCCCTCTCTGAATAAGCTTTGCTGAATTCTACTATTAATTAGCTAGTTAGTCATCTGTGGACATACTGTTGCACTTCACAAAACTGCAAGATAAAAATTGCTGTGCTCTTTCAAGTCATTTTTGATTTATGGTGACCCTATGATGAACCTTTCATAGGGTTTTCTTGACAAAGTATGTTCAGAAGAGGTTTGCCATTGCTGTTCTCTGAGGCTGAGAGAGTGTGACTTGCCTGAGGTCACCCAGTGGGTTTCAGGGGTAGGCTGGGAATCAAACCCTGGTCTTCACAACTGTAGCCTGTGAAGACCAGGCTCTATTATTCAAGAGACTATTACTAAACTGAAGAAGAAACAGAATTAGATCATTTCCCCCTTTCCAACATAGGTTTCTAGCCATTATGAGGGATGTCTTGCAATAGCTCACAGGGAATGGCATGTAAAATTACATCTCTGTTGACTGGGCCTGTTCTTGTATTTATGAATAAAACTACTACTTTTAAGCAGCGCCTGTCATACCAGCAATAGTCCTCAAGTATTGCAGAAGGAATTTTTGAAATCACAGTATATACTTCCTCTAGGGCAGTGGTCCACCCCAGATGTCTCAAAGTTGCCTCCCACCACCAGAACTCAGAAAAGTCACAGTTCCAATATATTTTTCCTGGAGCCTAGTATGAGATCTGTAAAACACACATATTCAGTCATACTTTTGAACTGCTGCTAGAGCTAACCTTTGGGTCATTTCATTTTATATTTTAAAGTTTCTTTCCAAGATGGATATTATCTCATGCTCAGACACCTTTGTTCTTTTATTGACCTTGGGATCAAATAGCCATGTAGCTCATATTTCTTGTCATCTCTCTGGAATATTTGCATTCCTTTCTGAGCTCTTCTGCAAGACCTTTTCCCACCCAGAATACTGAAGTTTTATTTTAACTATCCTCCTACACAGCAGTGTTACAAACCTCTTCTCTCTGTTGTCCAGAGGCCATGAAAAATTCAAACTGCTTACTTAGGATCTTTCTCCAAATGCAGGCCTTGATTCAAGTATAGTCAGAACATACAGCCTCTCATGTCTGTCCCAGAATAAGAAATCTTATTCTCAAAAAGACTGAAGCAGAGCTTCCCACTCTGTCCCTTACACTCCTGGAATTTCCACAACAGACCTAGAGCCACCCTTAGAAAGAACATTGCAGCAAGGGAGCTTGCTTTCCCCATGGAGTTGACCAACCAACTAAGAGAGCGTCAGCCCAAGAATTACAATGCATGTCTAAGAAACCAGAGATTCCAGGCTTTTCGGGAGGAAGAATCTTCAGTAGATGTTGTAGGCTCTTCAAGGGTAGAGGTTTCCTCAAGTGGGAAGCCTTGAACATTGGACTAAATGCATACAGCTAATTTCAGGGAGGACTCTGGAGGACCAGAATACTCAAACCCTTCTATTCTGACCATTCTACTGTTGGAACAAGATGGAGAAAATATCTTTTTGACCCTGCTGCTTGGTGAACCATTCCTGCTTCTGAATTATAGTTCCCATGTCAGTATAATTGTTCCTGAATTGAAATCTCTTCCTTATCTACTTCCATCATGTTTGATGGTGATAAGCAACCTGATGAGATGGGGGAAGGAGCAGTTTTCTTCACTTGGGACCATCTGGGGGTGCATGGACTATCAAAAATGCCAAAATAGTGAGTAAGTCATTGGAAGGCCACTTCTGGTTTTGGGAAGCAAGTGTTTTGGTACAATATAGGTGGACCCTGCAACCTAATTAAAAGGTGAATTCCTGGGGTCTTCCAGGAAAGACAAATTATCCTCTTTTTTGCCAGAAATCAAAGCAGTCTGTGGAGTCCTCAATGGTTGAAGGCCACAAAAACAATGTTGGAATTGAATGAATCCCATTCTTGGTCTATATGACCCGGTACAGATGAGGAGAAAGGGATGGCCAGAGGCCACCCCTTGCTCCTCCTTTCTCCATGTGCACGGTGATGCATAACAATATCTAGTTCCATCCCTTGCAGGACGTCTGCTGCTTCCGTATCCCTGATACTGTAGGTGGACATCCAGTCTCCATTTTAGAACCTCAAACGATGAGTCCAAAGGAGTCTTTTCAACTGTTGAACAGTAAGAATTTCCTTTCTTGTAATTGTTGATTCAGGTTCATTAGCTTAGTTTGGAACAGCAGATATGTTCCATCATCTCTGTTGCAGTGGGCA
>NC_056525.1:240694437-240702072 GCF_019175285.1 Sceloporus undulatus
TTTAATTGGACGGTTCCCTGCCCTCAGGCTTACAATCTAAAAAGGCACGACACAAAGGGAGTGGTGGTGGGGAAGGGGCCTCTCTAGTAGGATAATACATATAAAATACATAGCAATACAGGAAATGATTCAATAAAACAGACAACAAAAGAACATCAAATAGCAAGTGACAATTATGCAATGCCTGGGAACGATCCATTGTATTCCCTGTTACAGTGTATGGATGTGAGAGCTGGACAATTATGAAAGAAGATAGGAAGAAAATCAATTCATTTGAGATGTGGTGCTGGAGAAGAGTGCTGAGGATCCCATGAATGACCAAAAAGACAAACAAATGGGTCCCAGAGCAGATCAAGCCAGAAATTTCCCTGGAAGCTAAAATGACAAAACTTAGGCTGTTGTATTTTGGACACATCATGAGAAGAGAGGACTCATTAGAAAAAAGAAAAACAATAATGCTGGGAAAGCTGGAAGGAAGTAGAAAGAGGAAGGCCATATGCTAGATGGATGGACTCTATTAAGGAGATCATGGGTATGAAGTTGCAGGATCTAAGCAGAGCAGTGGAGGACAGGGAGTCTTGGAGATGTCTTACCCACAGGGTCGCCATAGGATGAGATCAACTTGAAGGTGGTTAACAACAACAATAAAGGGACAAGAGATTAAGGGGAAAAGTGCAAAGGCAGGACAAAATTTGTACATAAAGAAAACAAAAATAATAATAGTGGAGATTCTAGACAAATTCCAACCTGGACAATGAAGAAATAGAAGCAGTAAAAAAGTTCTCATACCTGGGATCAAACATTGATAGAAACGGGGACAGCAGTCAGGAAATCAGAAGTAGCACTTCCACCCTGTGAACTAGATCTATATCTGACTCCCAGCATTCTCCATGAGGCCATTGCCCCTCTGATTCGTTTTGGAGAACTCCTGCTCTTATCTCCAGTTATTGATCAGAGATAAATATTGGCCAACTCAGTACTGAAAAAAAAAGGAGAACCTTTCTTCACTGTAGAGGCAATCCCTGCTTTGATCGCTTATTGGTAGGGAATTTAAGGCATTTAATCTGTTCTTTAAATACTTTCAGTTTTAAAGGTATTTAAAGAGCAAGATATTCTGGAAATATGGGGCATGCATTTCAAAAGTCTGGTTATCTGACAGGTCCCTGAGTATACATTCCTAGTACTGACTTGTTTTTGTATATATGAACTTATTAAACTAGGTCTTATGCCTCACCAGATGTGCCTAGAATTGAGCCATATTTTATATGCTTGATGAGAAACTATCAAAATTATTAAGAATTAGCTCTAGCTCACTCATTTCATTTTTAACTCTATTTCTAATGTTCCTAGGCAGTGGTGGTTGGTGGCTTCCATGTCAATAGGACAGTGAATGCACTTCGGGTGTTAGTCTCAATTTTAAAGGACATGTCCAAGGTTCTAAACCCAACTCAGGGAGAAGGTTCAGTACTTTACTGTACTTCACTGTACTGATTCACCACCCCATTGGCATGGAAGTCACCAGCCATGCAGCTGTTAAGGCCTACCCACTGTTAGAAAGCAACCTGGGAATCCTTTTCTGACAGATGTTGCCTTCATACACACATTGTAGTCCATGCCCAGAGTTCTTAGAGTGTGGTATTCCCACTTCTAGGCATCACAATTCAAGAAGGATGTTGACAAGCTGGAGCATGTCCAGAGAAGGATGGCCAAAATGGTGAATAGTCTGGGAGCCATATCCAGTCAGGAGCGGCTTAAGGAGCTGGGTGTGTTTAGCTTGAAGAGAAGGTTAAGAGGTGACATTATAGCCATATTTTAATATTTAAATGAAGATGGAGCAAGCTTGTTTTGTGCTGCTCCATACAGTAGGACAGAGATCTCTTTCTCTGTGTGCACTTATGTAGTTTTTGTTTCCACATTCTGCCTCAGTCTATTGGGTTGCAACTCCTATCCCAGTTTAGTAGCTTATACTTCAGTGTCCAAGCTGCAAGTGGATGGAAAATTTTGCAGTGAAACCTAATAGTACAAGAGGGCAGGAAAAGGGTTAGAGCACCCAACAATAGGAGAAGAGATCAGATAGTCAGAGTCTTCTAACAGAAGAGAAGAGTGAGAAAGATAAATATGCTAGTTCCATAAAGCACATCTGTCTCTGATGTCATATATTAGTATGGATAGTGTTTGAATAACTGGAATCTGTAAATTATTTTTTTTAAAAACTCATCTAAGAAATTACCTTAAGTGTTCCCAGAACTTGACCAGGAAAATGTGGTTGATGTGGCATTATGCACAGCTTAGTAGAACGGTTCTGCTGAAGCTGTAGGTTCAGATTGCTCCATCCAAAATAGTCACTGACCTTGTTCATACAGTTATATTTCTAAAGACAAATTGGGAAGCACCAGGCATAACTGCCTGCTTTCTCTATTCATAAGGTTCCAGAGTCAATCTCTGGCTTTGTTGTTATTGTGTGTTCAGTCAGACGTTCATATCCATGGATTTAACCATCCATGAGTTGAAAATATTTTTTTAAAAAAATCCAAAAAGCACACCTTGGTTTTTGCCATTTTATATAAGGGGCACCATTTTATTTAATGAGACTTGAACACCCACAGATTTTTGTATTCATGGGGGTCCCTGGAACCAAACTCCAGCAAATACCAAGGGCCCACTGTACAAAACATTACCAACTTACAGTAACCCCGAGATGAACCTATCCCAGGTTTTGCTTGACAAGATTTATTCAAAATGATTTTGCCATTGCCTTCATCTGAGACAGAGTAAGTGACTTGTTCATGATTACTCACTGGATTTTCATGGCTGAACGGAGATTCAAACTCTGGCCTCCCAAAATCCTAATCCAGTACTCAGATCCCTATACCACACTGGTTAGTGTCTTCAACTAAAAGAATTTCAAATAGTTAGGAAATACCTCTGCCCAAGAGTACAAATGTTAAGGATGTAAATCCTCAGCTACTTCCTTTGCACATGCAAGAATGCAGTATTTCAAAAGTTTTCTCCTCACTTGGTGAGATTACTAACATATCTGAGCATTACTTTGTGATGTTTGCCTCTCCTTTAGGATTTTCTTTTCTTTTCTTTTGCAAGAAAAAAAAAAAGAACCCTTGATTTTTGTGCAAAAACGTTGGTTCTGAAAAAACGGAACCTTTTGAATGGAAAACAAGAAGATTTCTGTGCAAAACACAGACAGAGAAAAAAAAAAAAACAAAACAAAGAATACCATACACCCTTGTACTACATAGCACTATGCAATGTTTAAGTAGGAATTCTGGCATCAGCACCCCAAACCCATTTACTGATAAACAGACCTGATCCAGGGTCCATCGCTGTAATCAAAAAGAGCTGGTGATCCCCCTTTCCCATGAATGATTCTGGTGCAACATCAGAAAAAGAATCAAGAGTTGGAAGACCACATGCCATCCAGTCCAACCCCCTGAACTCAATCAAAGCATCCACACAGATGACCATAAAACTCGTTAAAGACTCCAAGAGGAGACTCCACACACTCCAAGGGATTTCTATGTCAAACAGCCCTTACGTCAGGAAGTTCCTCAAGTTGAGGTGGACTCTCTTTCCTGTAGCTTGTATCCATTGTTCCAGATCCTAGTCTCTGGAGCAGCAGAAAAAGCGGGGCTCCAATTGATATCTCCAATTGAGAACCGTTCTCATATCCCCCTCATTACCAGAAAGTACAGTGTAAGAGGGTAAAACATCAACGATACTTCCTTATCAACAGGGGAATAAACCCCTGTTGATCAGAGCCACTGCTTACTGGTAATGGGTTTTAGGGGAACTGAACACAAAGCAGTTAGCATCATAGAATCAAAATTGGAAGAGACCACAAGGACCATCTTTCCAATCACGGCCATGAAGGAACTCACAATCAAAGCACTCCTGACAGACTCTGTTTAAAATCTCTAATATTTTGGGATGTCCAGAGCACTAACTGTCGTGGCAAAGAATTGTAAGGAGTTATCGAGCTCTAAATGTGTGGAAGCCCAAAGGGTCCCAAGCCCGGACCAGATGGAATGAGCTTCACAATTTAAGGCATTGTCGAATCCAGAGAACACTTTCTGCTTTTGTAAAATCTAAAATTACCCATAGGATTACAACCCAAGCAATGTACTCTCAAATGTGAAGCAGTGAAGCAGTTTAAAGTCAACTGTATTTCCCAGTGGCATTTTTTGATGCATTTTCTCTGTCCTTGTTATATCATGGTATAGAGGAGAAATTGGGAGCAGACGACAGGAGCATAAGCGGCTATGAGAGATTGGCAGCCTGGCACAATGGTCTTGGTTGAAGATGCGCCAGCATGATTACAGAATGGAGTGTGCCTTCCTTCTTTTTTCTTTATCCTCAAGCTGAGCAAAGGCTCAGCGGTGGGTTTGCTAGAGGCCTGGCTATGGGTAGATGCGTGTTTGTGCTTTTAAAAACTTTTTTGCTAACCAACTGGCTTGCCTAAATCAGTGTAGCCAGAGGAACATGCCAGGGCATTACATCAAACCGTCTGTGGGTATCTGACCTCGTGTGAGGGTCTATGGGAATGCTGTGTTACTTTAACCTCACAGGACTTGCCATAATGATTAGTTCTTGGGATGTTTGGTTGCATGATTCTTCTTCCTTTTATTCATGTTCAAAGAAAAATGAGGTTGCAAAGAGCTGAAGCTTCAAAATTGTGAAGGATACCATTAGAATCGGCGTCCCTACTTTGCTCTGTTTATGGGATTGATTAGGAGTATTTATCCTCCTTTTACCAATAACAATGTAGTTTGCACCTTATAAGTCATTGTGTTTGTGTGCCTTCAAGTATTTCCAACTATGGACCCAGCTTGTCCTATCCAGACAGCTTTAGTACTGGCCACCTAGGCGAGAAAGCACCCCCTGTTGACCCTCAAATTATTTTCACCCCTTGATTTCCGATCCCTGTTTCTTGTTAAAATAAACATGACATAAACCTAGTCAATCTCTTTCAATATACTATGAGAATTAGTCAAAAGCCATTAGGTTTTCACAATTTAAAGACTTTTTTAGGCATTAAGCAACTGGTAGCTGCTTACATCACTTGCGTAATGGTTTTCATTTAATATTGTTTAATTATGCAAAATAACAAAAGCTGCTGTCTGCCCCTAAATTTGCTATTTCGCCTATATGGGAGCTGCCCTGGTCCTATCATGAGGTTTCTGGAGCGGAGAGGTCGACCACCCAAGATTACCCGTGGGTTTCCTGCTAACGGGAAATCAACCAGCACTCTAGAATATACCAATGTTCAAACTCAACCGAGGTCCCAACTTTGTGACTCGCAGAGCCCTATTCTTGGCGGAACCCATAAGAGGCCTACCTATGTTTACAATTTAATGGTGTTTAGAGATATATAAGAATATTCTTATTTTAATTCATTCTTTTTTATTCCTTTAATTTTCCTGGGGCTGTGAAGGTACTTCAGAGCAGGCGGGAACCCTGCCTTCACCTTGCTAACCCTATAAAACCTACATTTTTTAGAAATATTTTTAACTAATAAAGACAAGGCAGAATTCAAGAATAGCTGTTTGTCTGTCCATTAGTATGTAGAGATCTTGTAGCACTTTGGAGACTAACTGAAAAAAGGAGTTGGTGGCGATCTTCCATAGACTTCAGTTTACTTCAGTAAAGCTTCTGAGGAAGTATGAGTCTATGAAAGCTCAGTAACTGCTTTCTTTCGTCATCCAAAGTGCTAAATTCTGTTTACCAATGAAAAACAAACGGTTTTAAAAACAAAACAAAACAAAGATAAAAATGTAAAAAAGTTATTTAAAAACATTAAACAATTAGGATAACCATTTAGCATTCATGAAAGTGGCCTTGGTATTTTTCCAGGATACCTACATCCATGAACCATGTGCTCAGACAGAGACCTGGGTCTAACATGAAGAACAATACAACCTAAGGGCCACAGCAGCCTCCTCCCCTCACAACAGCACTTAAGCTCAATAATCTCACCAAAAACAGTAAAATAGAAAAGCAGTTCTCTCTCAACTTGCACAAGCAAACAGCCTTCACCCAACAAACAACAGCAAACCCAACAAACCTTAGCATAAAGCTGCTTTCCAATTAATATTCAAGCCTGTTCAATGTTAAGAAAGAGGTGCCATTATTTAATCTGACAGTGACAGCCTCAACGCATGATGATAAGGTTGCCAAGCTTGCCGTTTTCGCCTTAATTACCAGTGAGGAGGAAAGAGCCCTTTCCACCACGGTTAGGCTTGTTTGAATCTGACATGATAAGAAGATAAATTGATTTACTTGAACGTAACATCTCAGAGGCTTTGGTAATTCTAATGGCTTTCGGTCCTCCTTGTGATGATGAGCCTGTCAGTTCTTGCCCCAACTTGTTTAGGTCAGGGGAAAAATGTCCTCCCGAGTTTCTCTTGTTTAATAGAGGAAGGACCTATTTCCAATTTGGAATAATTTCCACGGAGTTCAACAATGGCCAGGCTGGCGGGTGGTGGTTAGTCCACCCTCCTGGTATTGAAATGGGCATCATCTGGGATTAAATGTGAGCACCCTGACTTTACTTTTTATTTTTAAGTTAGTACAGAGGGATCTCGCCAGTTAGTACTATATCATAGTCGGGGACTTTCCTCATAAAATTTATCCGCTACCAACACATGGAGGAAGAAGAAGGTCTAGAAAACTTCCCTGATCTCTGTGATGTGTTTGGTGTGATTGTGTGTATGTGGTTCGATCGTCATCACATGGCACCATAATTCATAGGGTTTTCTTAGCCAGTCTTTGTTTTGTTAGTTCCTCCTTGAATAAGCCAGCACTTATATCACTGGGACTCTTATCCAGTACAACCAGGCTGACCTGCTTAGCTTCCTGATCGAAAGCCTGATGCCTTTAGAGTATTTGGGCCACTGATGTATGGAGTATTTTTAGCCGTTGGAGAATTACAAGGTAAGTAAACCCATAAATGGGGCCAGTGGTACTCAAAGTAAAGACATAAATTCTATTACTGCTAATATTTGACATTTGGCCCTCTGAAGAGCGGGGTGGGTTCGACGCCCCCAAGTAGTAGTTAGTTGCAGCTCCACACCCTTTCATGCCTATGCTGCCTAAGACGTCGGGGATGTAGTCCAACAACATTGTGGGCTACGCATTCCCAACCCAATCCCAAGATTTCTCCTTTCATACAGGAAGGATGGCTTCCGTTACAAGTATGGTTGTGAGAGACAGAATCATAGGGATAACAAACAACTTATTAATGAATTAGAGTGTTTCAGAATAAATACAGTAACTAAGCTGCGTTTAGAATCTTTGTATCCTCATACCATAGTCTGAGGTGAAGGTGAAGAAGCGACATAAAAATCATCTTCAAAATGAGTGCTGAAAGAGAGATATGTGATACCATGACTCCAAAAAAAAAAAAAAAAAAAGAAGTCCCAATACTCTAAGGCCAATTGTCTGATCGGGAAGCAAACTGTCACTCTGGTTAGTACTGGATGGGGGACCGCCATGAATACGGAGGTGTCGTAGGCTATATTCAGAGGAACTACTAAAACTACCTCATATTCCTTGCCTAACACCCTGAATTCATGGGTTGTCTAAGTCAACAGCGATTTTAAGGCATAGAGAGAAGAGAGAGGA
>NC_056525.1:240702097-240718489 GCF_019175285.1 Sceloporus undulatus
GTATGATTCTAATGTTTATGCTCAGTTGTATCTTTGCATTTTAGGATCTTTTCATGTTTTTTCATAGCCACCCTCCCCATTCTTAACCTTCTTCTGATTTCCTGGTTACAGTCTCTGTTCCTGTCAATGTTTGATCCCAGGTATGAGAACTTTTTTTTACTATTTCTACTTCCTCACTATCTAGGCTGAAATTGTGTAGATTTTCTGTGGTCATTATTTTTGTTTTCTTTATGTTCAACAGTAACTCTGCCTTTGCATTTTCTTCCTTGATCTTTTTCAGCAGTTGTTCCAAGTCTGGGAGGTTTTCTGCTAGTACTATGGTGCCATCTATATATCTTAGATTGTTAATTGTTAATATTCTTTCCTCATATTTTCACTCCTCCTTCTGTGTCCAAGCCTGCTTTTTGTATATATTCTGCATATAAGTTGAACAGGTAGGGTGATAAGATGCAGCCTTGTCTGACCCCTTTGACAACTGGGAATCATTCTGTTTCTCCGTGTTCTGTTTTGACGGTAGCCTCTTGTCCTGAGTACAGATTCCTCATCTGGACTATCAGATGTGTTGGCACTCCCATGTCTTTGAGGGCGTACCACAGCCTTTCATGATCTATGCAGTCAAAGGCTTTGCTATAGTCTGTAAAGCACATGCTGATTTTCGCCTGGTATTCCTTGGTGCACTCCATTAGCTAGTTTGCTATGTGGTCTCTAGTGCCTCTTCCTTTCCTGAACTCTGCTTGGACCACTGGGATTTCTGTCTCCATGTATGGTTGGAATTTTGAGCATGATTTTGCTTGCATGGGAGATTAGTGCTATGGTCCTATAGTTGCTGCAATCTTTTGTGTCTCCTTTTTTATGGATGGGGATGTATATTGATCATTTCCAGTCTGTTGGCCATCATTCTGCTTTCCATATCTATTGATATATGTTGGTTAGCACTAGAGTTGACCCTGTCAATGTGGACTACACCAGTTTGAATGGAATATGATATGTTGCTGGTGATTTGTTTTTCTCTTATTCTCTTGTCTCTACCCTTCTTAAAATTAGGCACCCAGAATGGAATGCAGGACTTGAGATGAGGCTTACAATCACTGTGCATCTCTGTGGGCATAAAGTTACATTCCATTTCATCAATATGAAATCTTGGTCATGATTTGATTCCAGTCTAGTACCTTACAAATAGTGTGGGTGCTTGTGTATGTGTTAGCACGTGAGTGCATTAGCCGATCATTAACTCTGCTGCTTGAACAGATGGAAAGCATTTGGAGGGTAGGTCAGACCACATCCTTTGCTGGGCTCCCAGTTGCTTCTTCCCATGCTCTACATGTGGGAAGTTCTTAAAAGAAACAAGATTAGCATACATTAGGGAAGCAATAGCCTTGGCTTTATCTGAAACAGGAGTATGTGTGTGTGCGTGCGTGCATATTGCAAAAATCACATTCAGAAGGGATTTGCACATTACAAAGCTCCCTGTGTGGTTTCTTGGCTGAGAACCCTAAAGCGCATTAAAAATGTTAATACTGAATTAGGTAGAGGGTGATAACTGAAGGTTGAGGGAAAGCACAGACAAAACAAAAAATAAAATAAAAAATGATGCAAGGATAAAGAAAAGGTGGAGGAAAGCTTTTCCTGTTGTGATTGCTGGTGATTTGTTTTTCCTTTAAAATGCAAGATATCAAAGCTCTCCCCCTCTCTATTTTCAGGAAAGGTTTATTTTCCGCTTCCTCCAGCCCCCAGCCAGCTCAAACAGAATTTCAAAGGATCCCACATCCATATGTGCAGAGATTAGTGGAGAAAAGACTTTAATTAAAACGTCGTACAGAAAGGATTTTCAGCATAATAATTTTTTTTCTGAAAAGCCAACATGCTCCTCAAAAGTTTGCAAAAGTGCCAGACAAAAAGGAATCTCTTTTTCTAAAGCAATCATGCCAACCTCAGAAAGTGACAATGTATACCTCAGCAATGCATTGCTTGATGTCCCTGGCTCAGTCAAGGTGGATTTGGACAGAACTCAGAAATATTACTTTGGGGAGCATAAATGCCATGGTCAGTGCCATCTAGAGTAGACCCATTTCTATAGTTTTTTTGTGGGGTTTTTTGATTATGAGGCTGTGTTCTAGAAGAGTCTATTCCTGATATTTTTTCAGCAGATGTGGCTCTGAAGATGTCAGTATAAAGATGTTAGGGAAACGTCAGGAATAAACTCTTCTAGAACGTGACCTTATAGTCCCAAAAACCCACAAAAAACTATGGATGCCAGCCATGAAAGCCTTCAGCGTCACAGTTTCGTTTCTGCTGTAGAGCCAAGACTCCTAGGGGACTAAACTGAAAGCCTTTGGGCAGGCAGTTGGTTTCACAAAATTAAGTATTCTTCTTAGGGAACTGCCTTTAACTCTGCCTTTTGCCAGTGTCTGCCCAAGGAAGGAAGGCTCCCTTAACATTCAACAGCTCTTCAACCATCTCACCCCTTTTGACATGAGAGATTTCAGAAAGGAGGGCTCCATTACTGAACCTGAGTCCAACTTTGTATTGTGAGAACACAAAGGGACCTTGTGTGTGTATGAGGGGGGGTTGTAATGAGTTAGTATATGGAAGCTGTAGGCTTTCCAAATTGGACGTTAGTATGTGGCGCATGCAGTAGTTTCGGCCATACTTGGAAAGTTCCTCTTCGGTTCCTTGATAGCACATGCAACTCCAACATGCTGTCCAGGCCAGTTCTGCCTTGTGGAGCCATAGACATTCCTCACCCCTATTGTGCAGTTTTTTAAAAATTCTATGCCATCGTCTCCCAATTAGACAACGACAGCTCACAAAGATGCTTAAAACACACATTACAATTTTTAAAACACAATAAAAGACACCACAGTAATATAACAAATTAAAAATAGACTCACTTGAAAATTGAAACGCATGAAACAACCATATACAACACATGGGATCAGACTCATTTACCCAATGGGACCTTCAGTAAAACACCTGTGGAAAGCATCTCCATATTGAAGTTAATCTGAGTGATCACACAACCAATTACTAGAATTTTTCAGATCAAATACTGTTTCGTTAATTTCTCTTGGTATGTGTTACATCACTCGTTTCTTCATGGTGGAGTAGTAGTCTTGTAGTAACACTGCATCATCTCAAAAGTTGTTTAGTGCTGAGAAGTACTTGTCTAAATCGACACGAGGAGGTATCACAGCTAAGTGGAGAGTTCATTTATTCACTTAATTGAATCCATGCTTATCTCTTAAAACCTGAATCGTTCATCCAAACTTAGTCCCGATATGACACTGACAGACATTAGAAGGTTGTGAAGATGCGTGCGGTGCCCATTGGAGGATGTCCTACGCTTTGAATACAAAATCATCCAAAAATAAGTTTGTTATGCTTTTTAAATGATCTTAGAATATCGAAGGTTGAAGTAGTTATTTTATTGTTATAAATATCAAGCAGGTAGCTGTGATACTAAATAATAAATTGTGTTTGTGGAGTTAGAAATATAGGAGCACTTTCAGCAACACTAGGACAAAGCTTGATTTTTGAATGCTTTTTACTTCTCTTAATATAGTCTAATAAATAAAAGGGTGCAAACTGGACCTTAGAGCATTGATTTACGGTCCTCCCATTAACTTTCATCTTTTGGTCCCCATTGGCAAAATATACTTCTCGAGAGTGAAGTCCGAAGTCTTTCTGGCCGGCGATCCATAAGTTTTTTGTGGGGTTTTTGGGGCTTCTATAACATGGCCACATAGCCCAAAAAAACCCGAAAAAAACACAAAAAACTACTTCTCAGAGTGAGACTCAAACATGTTAAATAAATGTTTAGCTTTGTTTTATTCAGTATCTATACACAAGAGCTATTTAATGTATTTATTGTAAGCTTCTAAAGGACTTTTGTAGGATATAGTACTATATTGATTTATGCAGATGATTAATTTTTTTTTTGTGGGGTAGAGTTTCAGCTAGACGACTTCTGAAACCAGTATTTCATTCAATGCAGAGAACGAGGATTGTTGTCTAAGCTCATATTACCTTTCCATTTTCAAGGCCATCATTTTTCAGCATCTCTTGTGACAAAATAATATTCTTTCTTCACCATTCTAATGATTGACTGCCTATATTCCTTCGGTTTGGTCAGGATGGAATGCCTGAAAGCCATGGTTGCTATTCCAACCTATGAGCTTAAATTGAATTTGAGATGCAGCATGGCAAACCAAATGACATATTTCCATATGGTAGCAGTGACCCTTGTATAACGACGCTGTGTTGTTGGGTCCCAAGATCCCCCGTGTCTAACAAATCTGTGTATGCTCTAAGTCCCCCATAATGTAATGGCATAGCAAATGGTGTCCCTTAACAAAATGTAAATCAGGTAACTTGTATACTGTTTTGGAACATTTTTCAAACCGTGTATGCTTGAATCCGTGTATAAAAAATCTGTGTATATAAGGGCCAACTGTAAGACACACTTCATGAAAGGCATTTCTTTATGCCAAATACTTTCCTGCAACCTCCATGCAGAGACATAAATAGAGGACAGAGCAGAGAAATTCACCAGTACAGGGGGAAGTGTTTACCCATTGTATTTCCTGGGAGTTCCCTTGGAAGAAGACAACAACTTTGGAACTTCCATAAGCATCAAATTTTACTAGTGCTGGCAAGAAAGTTAGCATATCAGTACCAGATGGTGTGCTTATTGAGCTGTAAGACCTCCCAATTGAGTATGGTAATAACATTGTGTATTCAATGATATCCGCTTCGATGTCAAGAGCATCACCCCTAATCAAATGTTATGTATTGGGTAAGAACAATAGAAGCTTGAAATTTGATTTTCGCAACTGTCAGCGACCCATCTTATTAATTCGGTGTTAACTACGCTAGCACGAAAGAAGTTCCCTTGTTGCCAGTTGCAAGAAAGCCTGTTCTCTCTATAATGATCCTCCTTCAGGAAGAGGAACTTCTTAAGCATGACAGATCGCCTGAAAAGGTATCTTTTTGTCAGTTGTTTCCTTTCACCATGTTTATGGCAAAGTCACAAATCCCATCAAAAATTCACAGAGGCTATCAATCTAGAGAGGGAGCAGCTACAAAGTTAGCTACGTCGTCGCCTGAAGAGATGGGGCAATTAGTAACGAGCAGACATCCATAGCCTTATGGAACTGTGTTCCAGGACATCCCTACGGCCGCCTTGTTCTTCAAAGAGACGTTTCTTCCAGGATGTTTCAGAAACAACAGAGCACCATATTTGGTTTGCTCATTAGACGTTCCCCTTGAAACGGTGATGGGAGTGCTAAACATTTTACTGGCAAAGGATGTAATCCCTTGCTCTTTCCTCTGCCTTCCTCCCCTGTGTTCACAAACTATCAAAAACCGTTCTTTAGCACCAGCCTGTCCATTGCTATTAGGCAGTCGGCCACCCGGCCTTCTATATGTTGGGAAACAGGGATTTGAAAAAGATAATTGAGAGAATACCAAAAAGACAGGCTTTGATCTATAAATACTTAAAAAGGTAAGCAACAGATATGCAAAAGAATCATCAAAATCGCATATATACAAAAGAATAACCAAATAAAGCATAGTTAAGTATGGCAAACATACAATAACAAATATACAACTACATATATAAGCAATAACACAATAAATGCAAAGCAGACAGAAAGAAGCTAAAATAGAGTTAGCAAAAGAGGGAGGAGAAGAAAGGCTCACTACAAAGCTAGCTGTTAAGGCTCAAACGTTGATTAGAGCTAGGCATACAGCAACTGTAAATGTCCATCATGGGTTCTTAGTAGTCTCTCCAGGAACCTGTAAATGGTTATTAACCTTAACCTATAATGGGGCTCAAGTGTAGAGGGGGGCGTTTTATTATTCACTTTATACACTGAGTGTTTGATACACGGATTCAAGCACCATGTTTGAAATGTTAAAAAAAGTATAAATTTTCAAAGAGCAACCTTGATTTTTCCTCTTTTTATAAGGGACACAATTTCTATGTCAACTATATTTAATGGAACTTTAACATACATCAGATTTTGTGGTATACACGGGGATCGTGGGAACGCAAACCCAGCATATACAGTACCCCACTGTAATTGCAGTTCATCTGTGGGGAGAAGTCCTGGAGCACGGGGAGGACAATAATTTCAGTTTTTCCATGCAGCAGTCCTCTTTGCTGCAAAAGTTAGACTAATACGTTATTTCATTCCAAGATAATAAACACATCTTCTATAACAAATGGGGGAGACAGTCCATTACTATTGTCCTTCTGGACTCCATGCCGAAGTCTTTAAGTTTCGGAAAGAGACAATACTTTCTGGACAATAGTGAGGATTCGGGATGTACCACAACCTGTCATGATAGGTAGAATAAGACTGCATCACAGAAGTCTAGTGTGTCCCTGATTCCGCATCCCTAGGATGTTGTGCGACCCATATCACAGCTATTAGCAGAAAGAGAGACTAGCATGAACCTTACTGTCATAAAGGTGGCATAGAGTGATGGCTAAACCCCATTTGGTGTGCTGTTGTGTGACCTTCAAGTCATTTCCGCAATTTATAGTGAATCTAGGACCCATTGTGGGGTTTTCTTGGCAGATTTGTTCAGATTCAGAAGGAGGTTTGTTCATGCCTTCCTCTAAGGTGGAAGGAGCATCAACGAGATCAATTCACCACAGTGGTGCGTTTCATGACTGAGGCTGGGAATTGAACCCTGGTCTCAAGAGTCCATAGTGGCCAAGACTCAAACCGAAAGACAACCATGTTTGCGCAAATAGTGGGGCACGCCCCGCAGGGGGGGCGAGAGGCTCAGTAAAGGGGGCCAACTACTTGGAAGAGGGCACCGGTGAAATAGGACGGAATGGGCTGGCAAGCGGCTTGGTCCTCCTCGCAAGAGCCCAGATGGAGGAGGCGTGGGCATAGGGGCCGAGTGGCCATGGGAGGGGGCCCTCCACGGCGGAGTAGTGGGAAACCAGGGACACACAGCCATTGGAGGAGGAAGAAGGAGAGGCTCTGGCGGCTGGAAGGCAAGGCCGAGAGGGGGGCTCGCTGAAGGGAAAGGAAGGGATGCGCCTCTCTGGGACGAAGAGCACCAGGGACGGCTCCAGTCATTCTTCTACTCCTACCTCTGGGAGGGAAACCCCTGTCAACCACCAGCGAGAGGCCGCCACCTTGCCTGGGCGGGAAAGGAGGAGGCCTTTGGCCGAGGCGTCGAGGAGGATAAATAAGTTTACTCAGTTTGATACAACTTGGTTGTCAAAAAAACACTGCAGAATAATAATCCAGTTTGGACTCACTTTGGTCAAAACACACTGCGAGCTCCTGTCAGAAAAGGATAAACTACATTCCCACAATCCTATACATTGAAGCCAGGGATTGAAAGCAGTCTCAAACTCAACTGGTGCATGTGGAACGTATCAAGACATGGCAATCTTATTAAAAAATGGAGGGGGCATTTTGGAATTCCTCTGACAGAAGGTTGGAATGTAAGGATGGTATTTCCCAGATGCATGGGAATTGTATTCATTGTGGGCACCAGAAGGCTCTTTCTCACAACTAACAATTCCAGGATTCCAGCCCTAGCACTGAGCGCAGGCGGTTAAGTGGTCCAACTGGAATTATGTAATTTCTGCAGTATGGATGGGGACCTTGAATTATTTTTAAATAACAAGGTCCAAAACACTGCAGAAATAATCCATATTATGTTGATGACCGCGTTGACTCTCGGCTGGCTTCAGTGCTAGGAAGCCTTTGAATTGTATTTGTTGTGCACAGAGCTCTTTTTGATACAAGAATGCTCAATGTCTCCACAAAACTACACTTCCCAGGGTGTCCCTAGCACTGAGGCAGGGCGTTAAAGGCAGTCTCAAACTAGATTATATTGTCTGTATTATTTCTAGCAGGGTGTCTTGGACCCAACTCAGGCTGCATCTTCACATCCCGACTCCAAGACAATCGCACGTTCTTCATACCGTTTTTACTGACATGGGCCGCAGTGCTATGAAATCCTGGGAAGTGTAGTTTGTTGTCACAAACAGAGTTTGCTTAGAGAGAAGGTTAAATTCTCCGGAACACTAGAATTCCTCAGATTCCCTAGCACTAGCCATGCAATTAAAGGGTATCAAACGGGGGAATTATTTCTCTGCAGTGTGGTTGCAGCCAAACAAACACGTTTTGCTATTTGGCAAAAGCGTCCGGAACCCCTTCATTTCAAATAAAAAATATCGTATTAAAGGACTGTTGAAGATTCTGTGTTTGGTTCAATGGGGATTTTGAAGTTGAAATAAGTTACAATATTTTTAATTCAATAAGGTTTACGTTTAATTTGCAAAACATCCGCCATTTTAACATTATGGGAATTTTCAGGATTGTGACTGGATAGTCCGTGTGATCTGGGGGGATTCAGCGGTTGTGGAACAAACATGTTAGGGATTATCTTTGAGGCTTGGTATGGCACAAGACAATGATAATATTTACATTCCGCGGGGGCCCGAAATGTTTTCTCCTTCTTCCGAGGGGGGCATGACGAAAAATAATGGAGAAGCCGGCACTACAAAACAACACCAACCATTTAATTTTTCATGGCACACTTCACCCTCTTGTAAGAACACTAGTTTTCCAGTTTAATAGCGTGAAATTGCAGCATTATAATAATAATAAATTCTTTATTTCTATACCCACTTCCCACTTTTCCTGGTAGATCAAGCGTTTACAAAGTTCAGAAAAGATAACCTCTCAACATAATGACTATCCAAAATACAATCAAAAATACACTTCCATAAAACATCAGAGTAAAAACAGTTTTAAAATCTACAGGGTACCTTTGGCCGGGGCCGTACAAACTGGCCAACAAGCGGCGACCAGTGGGCCAATACTAATGTTAGGGATCGTGCGGCCGACCGCAGGGTCTCCGAACCCGAGTATAGGTGCAGGGCAGGCATAACAATGGGCAACCCGCGCTGTCCATAACGGGCGCAGCATTGTGACGTAAGCGCACAGCAGGTGTCCGCGCAAAGCGGTGCGTGCTTACAATCGCAAAGCACAGGGGGCGCACTCACGACAATCAGTGCGGTGCCCAAAAAATAACCGCTAATATGGTATATTGTTCCTCCTCCACGGTGAAGGCATGCGTTTGGGGGGCTGCGCTGTCCCTGCGAGAAAATAGGCTGCTGGCAGGCCGCCGCTTTTGGGGCTGTCCTGTCCCCAGGCCTTTATTGCTTTTCTGAAATTCTGCCTCTGTTGCCTTTTGAGTATAGTTTCATTTGAGGCTTTGGTGCACTTTGCCAAAGGAATGTGCTTTCTAGGTCTTAGGATGTCCTTCAGTTGAAGCGTTCAGCATCTTACCTATGGCAATAGGTTTAGATTCCTTTCATTTAAGCTCTGAAGTATTGGAATTATTATAGAAAATATTGAATAACATATAGAGACCTGAATTCAGTGCAAATCATTTTCTGTTTATACAAACACCCTAAGCATAATATCAAGGACAAAACATATGAGGGTTTACAGTCGGCCCTTCTTATACAAAACATTTTTTATACACGGAGGCAAGCATACACGGGTGTGGAAAATGTTCCAAAAAAGTATAAATTTACCTTCGAGGTGATGTTCCCATTTTTTATTAGGGACAACGCATTTTGCTATGTCATTATAGTTAATGGGACTTGAGCATACAATGTATTTGGTAACATGGGGGTCTTGGAACCCAAACCCCGAGCGTATAACAAGGGTCCACTGTATTGGTTTAATCCACAGGCCATTTCTCAGTATGTGTTGTTGGCTTTGATACTGCAGGTCAGCATTCTCAGGACTGCAGAATGCCATGTAAAGTCCTGTGGGAAATGTTGGCCGCTTGTGTCGTGCAGAGCGTATGGCAGCAGCTTCCTTAACAACCTTCCATTAATCTCTTTTTAAGTAGTTATTTCTGAAGGGGACATAACTATATATTTTGTCGCCGTGCAATGCAACAAAGAGGTAATGGGCCACTATATTAGTACAGAGCATTAATTTTATTGCCCGGTTAATATACTGAGTCACTAAAATGTCTGTACTTGTTTTTGTACTCCTCCAGAAAGAGTGAGGCATCCTGCTTTGACAATCTGTCTTTTATGAAAAAGAATCAGAATTTAGCAGCCATAGTAGTAACTGAAATGTTCAATGCCGTTCGTGTCTTATTGGAAATGTGGAAGTGCAGGAAAAAAGGGAAAGAAAAGGGGAGAGAAGGGAGGACTACAATAAAGGGTTGCGTGCATATGGTAAGAAGGTGAACAGTATGGAATATAGGCTTGTTAACAGATCCAAAACAGCGCTAAAGAAACGGTGAAGGTCTGAAGGAAGTTGAGGGTGAGGGGGGAGAAAACCAGGGTGTTTTGTCCCTAGGTTGGTTTCTGGGGGGTGGGGGAGGGTGGTGGAATATTTTCTTTAAGTGATAAAAGGTAACAAAATGTCCAGAGAGTTAACTCCACAAATAATTTTAAAACGATGTAACAGAAGACTTACGTAGGACAATGTACAGAATCAGAGTGCCTGCAATTCCATGGAGGTTAGAAAAGACAAAATATACTTTCTTTGTGTGTAATCATTATGTAGGATTCCTCCCCCCCTCTGCGCTTTTTATTGTTTTTATCAAATGCTTCTCAAGAAATTAACAAAATCAAAGAGGCCCAGTTCCAACTGTGGAACACAATTTATGGCAAAAACATAAAAACGGTTTTTAAAAGGGACATGTCGATTTGTAGTTTATTACCATTGAAAAAACCTGCTCATTAAATGGATTTTTTTGTTTTGTTTTGTTTTTTCGTGCTATGTGGCCATTCTAGAAGAGTGTTTTCTGACGTTTTCGCCACATCTGTGACTGGCAGCTTCAGAACTCTTCTAGAACATGACCTATATAGTCCCAAAAAACAACCACAAAAACTATGGATGCCAGCCATGAAGCCTTCGACTGTACTTAAATTTCTTCGTTCGTGGTCGCTGGAGCACACAAATGGGTTTATTCTGCGCCTGCGCAGCATCTCCGGAAACTTCGAGAAATCTCTAGGCAGAAAGTAATGTATCTGTTCTGGCAACTTTTGTGGCGGTAGCTCCACCCACCCATCATATAAGGCCCCTGTGGCCCGCTCCTCTCAGTTCCTTCATTCCGCCGCGCTTAAAGCAAGCTCTAGGAACTTCGCGCTAGCTTTTGCTTGCTCTTTTGTTATGGAAATCTTGGCTTTTTGACCTCGGACTTTCCCTTGGCTTGATGACTGTCGTTGACTCGCTTACTTCGACTGGTAAACGGACTTCTTCTTACATGGCCTCCTTCAAGGCATGTATTAAGTGCGGGGTTAATTCCCCAGGGCCGATGGCACGAACAAGTGGGTTTCCTCGTGCCTCAGGGAGGCAACCAACCACGGTCAGGGCAATTGGTCCCCCACGGCAAGGCCAATGTCCCCGCACCCAAACCCTAAAGAATGGGACCAGACCTCTCAAGGGCCGCCTTCTATGAGAGGGATGTCTCAGCCAAGCCTAGCGGCTCTGGAGGCCCTCTGGAAGTCGAGGCCTCCAAGCCCCCAAGAAGAAGGGAGAAACGCGCGCGACCGAGGACAAGAATGCGGGCTCCGTTCGTCCTCGGCCGCCAGGCTAAGACCCGCACGGCAAAGGGCCCGCCCCGAGTAGGTCTCAGTGCCCTACGCCTGAAGTCGAGGGGCCAGTACCGTCCAATCGCCCTTCCGGAGCCGGAGAAGACCCGAATACTCCGTCTGACGCGGCCCTCTCCCTAGCGGTGCCGCTGCGAGCCAGAGGCATCACTCACCAGCCACCTTCTGTCCGGGCAGACAGCCTACGATTGTGCATGTGACTCTTAATTGAGGGAGAGCTTCGGGACTCTTACGACGCTCACATTCTCCGCTCAGAGGCCGAGTTCAAGATCACCCCGCCTTCGCCAACAAGGCGACCGCGCTCTGGCAGCCGAGACAGGGCCAACACGAGGTACAGAAAGCCGACGAGGCCTGCTGCACATCAGACGTCCCCCTGCAGGTCACGACCGAGACCTCGTCGCAGGCATTCCCGATCTCGTCCAGCGATCAACGCACGGGACATAGTTCAATCCCCGTTGACCCGTCCCGCCTCCGCACGGGACTATTCTATGCTCATCTTCAAGGCCGTCGCCCCGGATGATTACACTTCCCGTCCGGACGGGCCAGACGCCTCTGGAAACTCCTACCCTCTCCTCAACGCGGATTCCCATCCCCCTTCAAGATCTGGCTCGGGCTCATCACTTGTTCTGCATCCCCAGTTTCGGATGAGGATGCCCGCGTTTGTGCCTCAGGACCCTGCTGTCCCTTCCCTACGGATTGACGTCAGGGGCCTTTGCGACAAGGTCCATACGGTGGCTGCTGCCCTCATGCTTGAAGTCGACCCGATCCGGGAGGAGGATGCCTCTGACCCGGTAGAGAGAGGATCCACGGCTCTGCCCCGGCCCACCAGCCCTGGGCCTACTTCCCTTCCCTGGAAAGATCGCCAAGCGCTCTTGGGACGCCCCAAGCCACCATCGGCTCCACTTCCCGCGATCGAGAACCTAATATCGATCACTCCATCAGCGGCGCCCGTCCTGGCTGTCAAAACCAAACGAATCTGAATTCAGCTATTGTTTGAAGGGGCCCAGTCCACCTTCGCCCCAACGCTCGTCCGTCTTGCCCGTAGACAAGGACAGTAAGAACTGGACGCCTTGGGCAAAGAAATTCTAAACCGTTTCGCTCTCGAGACCCAAGATAGCGAACTATGCGCTCAGGGGGGCCTAGTCCATTTCCTGGTGGAGAAGATGGATCCCAAACCATTCGGACTTACCCGACGAAGGAGTCGTATGATGGCGGCTTTCAGGATAAGAATCTACCATTAATGGCTGTACAGAAGATCATTCTCCGACAAACACTCCACTGAATTGTGCATCCAAAGATCCTCTCTAGCTTCCATTTCCCTTCGCCGCTATTTGGCTCGGTCATCAATATTACCCCTCAGGCAAAGCGGCTGTTGAAACATACCCTTTGAAAACTTGGCCTCTTAATAAGGACACAGACGAAAACTTAGCTTCAGGTATACATGAAGACCGCGGCTAGAAAGCATTGTATGTCCTCCTTACGTCCAAATCTCCTCGCCAAGGTACCCTGGCCATTAGCGCCCTATGGCACTCAGGAGGCCAGTACCGCTTTCAGCCCCAGGACCGTCCTTTACCACCAGGAAGCAACCCCAAGCCGTTCCTCCCATTTGCCTCTCCATCACCGGACAGCGCAATCTTCCAAACCCAGTAAAACCAACAGGGATATAGGAAAGAATGATGGCCGGGCAAAAAGAGTTCTGTTTTTTTTCTGCGCACTCTCTTACTATCCAATAGGCTGAATGACCACTTCTTTAACCACCTGGGTTCGCCATCACTAAGACTCTTGGCACTTAACATCATGTCGTAAAGGGGTATTATGCCTAGAGTTCTTATGAGCTCCGCCAACCGGAGCTTTTATTTCAACCGTCCCCTCGGACACCCTTCTCAAACGAAGTGTGCACACCTTCTTAGACAAAAGGTGCCATTGAATCCGTCTCCCCTTCTGAGTTCATAGTGGTGCTTTTTTTCCAGGTACTTCACTGTACGAAAAGTAAGACTCCATGGCCTCAGACACATAATGGATCACTGAGCTCTTAAATAACTTTATTGTTTACAAAAAGTATTCAGGATGGTAACTCTTGCTTCTAATCTTACCACTCCTAAAGGAAGAACTACTGGTTGTAACGCTAGACTTGAAAGACGCATTATTTTACAATAGCGATACTGGAGACTCATCGCAAGGTTCCTCGCCTACGACTGTCGGCAACCAGGCGTACCGATACAAGGTCCTTCATTTGGCCTTTTACAGCTAACTCAAGGGTCTTTCACCAAGTGATGGCACCATGGTGGCCTACCTACATCAGAAGGAATCACAGTCTTTACCGTACCTGACGACTGGCTCTTCGCAGCATCCTCAAAGGACGCCCCTAATCAAGCAGCTGGAATTCGCTTATTCCCTGCTACACAAACACTAGGCCTGCAGGTCAACTTCAACAAGTCCAACTTGACTCCTACCAAGCGAATAGACTCTAGGATCAACACTGGACTCTGTACAGATGAGGGCATACCTTCCAGAGACAATTTCCAAGCCCTCTGTGCATCTCTACAGCCTTGCCTCGCCAAAGACGCCTTCAGGCCCGTGCAGTTCAGGTCGCCATGGGGCACCTGGCCTCCACCACTTTCATCACGCCGTGGGCCAGACTGCGCCTCAGCCCATTCAATCTGGTTCCTCTCCGATTCGACCCCGTTCGAGACACACGGCCACCAAGTTGCTCACCATCCCCGAGGACGGTACAGAGGTCCTTACGATATGGGCTCCAATCCAGAACAACGTCTGTGTGGGGATGCCCATTCTTACCCCCCTCAGCCGGGACTCTCTCCCTGACTCACGGCACGCCTCCCTGCAGGATGGGCGGCCCACAAACGCTGACCTTACATAAAGGACAGATGCGTCACTGGCAGAAGCTACTCTCCACATCAACGTTTTGGAGATGCGCCGTGGGAGAAGCACTCAGCAGCCTTTCAACGGTCCTCGCGGACAATGGTGGTGCTCCTCCCCTCACCGAAACACCACCGTCATGTACTACCTCAACAAACACGTGGTGGTACGAAGTCGAGGACTCGGCTATTGATCACCATCCGCATTTGGGATGGTGCATTACAACAACCAGATCCTGCTACAATGCATTCACCCGCCCGCGAGAACAGAACGACCAGCAGACCGCTCAGCAGGTCCCTCCTTCCACCATTGCCACGAGTGGAGGACTGCATCCAGAAGTAGTCTCACCGATCTTTCAATCGTTGGGAACCCCCCTCCTCGACCTGTTTTCTCTCCTGGCTGACACTCAGACCAGATTCTGCTCACGGTACAGAGACCTAACATCGGAAGGGACGCCTTCCGTTCAATGGACCCAAGGCCTCCGCTAGCGCCTTCCTTTACAGGGTCTTCTCAAAATGTTGGCCGACCACTACGACGCAATCCTTGGTAACAGTCCGTGGTGCCCAGACAGCCAATGGTTAGACCCCGACTCCTACAACGAGCGCAGAGACCATCTCCGCCTAGCGACAAGGCCCGACCTGCTCTCGCTCCACAACGTAAAGTTAACCATTCCTGAGATGCAATCCCTCCATTTGTACATGGAGGATTTTCATCCTGAGGACACTTCCATCCGGAGTAAGGACATCATTATAAGGCATCAAAGACCATCCACACGAGGTCCTATGCCTACAAATGGGATAGTTCTAACCTTTCTACAAGCAAGGGAAACATTCCAATCCTGTTGTTTTCCATCCTGTATTCCTGGACTTTTTCATGAACATAAGCGATGCAGGTCTCTACCTTGAGTTCTATTTCAAAATGTACCTATTCTGCCATTTCATCATCTCATACCTATTTCAGGATAAAGACCTTCTCCCTTTGGGATCCTCTCATTACATAAGAGAGGTTCCTCTTAAAGGATTCAACAATTTGCACCAAGATTCTAGACCCTAACCTTAGTGGAAGTCTATGATACCGTACTTAAGGCCACATTTGTATCTAAGCCCTTTGAGCCTTTAGCTACCACGAACCTGAGACTCCTGACTTGGAAGACGGCCTTCCGGTAGCTATAACGTCAGCCCGCCGAGCTGGTGACTTGTGTGCCCTGAGGATGGACCAACCCTTCCTCCGTTTCCACAAGACAAGTGGTGCTCCATACAGACATCACTTTTTCTTGAGCAAAGGTGGTGTCTGCCTTTTCCATCAACCAGGACATTGTTTTGCCGATCTGGCTCCTATCCGACCACAGACTCTGAGCGTCAGCTCCATGCCCTGGATGTCCGGCAGGGCGCTGGTGTTCTATCTGGACAGGAAATCTGCTTCAGACGTTCGGAGAGACTTTTTGTGTGCTACTCCGAAGCCAAGAAGGGCTGCCGGTGTCACCGCAGAAGTTCTCCAAGTGGGTGGCCAGTACCATCCACCTCTGCTACGAATGGCTGGAAAGCCTCTACCAGGTCGGATTACAGCCCATTCAACTAGGGCGGTAGCTGCAATCCTCAGCCTTCTTGACGGATTACCCCTTGAGGATGTGTGCAAGGCAGCTGTCTGGTCCCAGCCTTGACATCATTAACATTACAGGCTGGATGCTAGGGCCAGGCACGATGCAGCCTTTGGGAGGGCAGTGTTACTTTCTGCCATTTAATAGACCTGTTACACTGTTAATAATAACACAGTTGTTTGGTTTACATACTTTATTGATATGTCTTATTGGTTTTGACACCCCTCCTCCTCGTGACTATAGCTCGCTAGTCTAAATCCATTTGTTGATTCGCAAGACCACGAGAAGAAGTACA
>NC_056525.1:240718514-240723735 GCF_019175285.1 Sceloporus undulatus
GTACAGGTTGCTCACCTGTAACTGTGTTTCTTCGAGTGGTCATCTGCGAATTCACACAAACCCGCCCATCCATCCCCTCAGTGTCTGCTCATTTGACAACGCTTGTTGCCGTGCTGATTAGCGGCTCATTCGGAACTGAAGAGGAGCGGGCCACCAGGGGCCTTATATATGGGTGGGCGGAGCTACCGCCAAAAAGTTGCAGAAAGATACATTACTTTCTGCCTAGATATTCTAGAAGTTTCCGGAGATTGCTGCGCAGGCGCAGAATAAACCCATTTGTGTGAATTTGCAGATAACCACTCGAAGAAACACAGTTACAGGTGAGCAACCTGTACGTTCCAAACATGGTAATTTTATGCCAGTTAGACATGATGCATTTTATATAATACGATCTGTAAAGTGTATTAACAACCATTTTTCTCCTTTAAAAAAAAATCTGGGTTTTCCAAAAAAGGGAGGGTTTTAAATTCCTGGAAATGATATATCTCTAGCTCTAAAAGTAAATATTTCTAGGCCCATTGTACCACAGGTGAGATTCTAAAAACAAAAAGCAGCTATGGTTAATGGATTTCCTTTTCCCTTCTCTAGCCTTTCCGGTGTGCACACTGCCATTACTCCTGCAATATATCCGGTTCTCTGAAAAGACATTACAATAGGAAACATCCCTATGAGGAATATGTTAATGCAGGCTCTGGAGAACTTCCTGCTGAAGCCCTTCTCCAACAAGGTAACCTGTCTGTTTCAGAAGCATTACACTGGCACACTTCTTTGAAGTGAGGGACAATTAAATTTATCTTGGAGAAAAGATGATGGCATTTTCAGTGGTAAATCATGATGGGATTTCCTTTTCCTCTATGGGAAGTAACTTCAGCATTATTTTCAAGAGAGAGAAAAACTTGAGACAGATGTTGTGTCGAAATTAAAAATCCACATGAATGTGAAAGTTGAAGGTAGTCCATTATCCTCTTGTGGATTGGTTTGGAAAAAATTCATGTAGGTTTAAATTGCTACACAATATGCTTGTTTCTTCATGGAACAATGCCAAAAGCACTGTTGAGAGAAGATAGTTATGTGCATGTTTGAGGAGCGGGGTTATTTTTTGTTAGTTTGTTTTTGCCTTTCTAAATTTTTATGTTTAAAACTCTGTCTATGAAGTTTTGTTTTAGTCTGACAATCTGCAATCCTCAACAAATTTATATGGCTCAGCTCCAAGATATCTGAAGAACTGTACTCTATATGAGCCTGCCTGGGTTTTGATAAATGCCAAGGAGGCGATTCTTTCCATTCCATTATCCTCACAGGTACTTTAGTGGGCACATGATAGGGGGCTTTCTTGGTGGGTGCTCCCAGACTCTGAAATTGCCTCCTTAGACAATCTAGACTGGCATCCTCCATTGTGCCCTGATAGTACCTTCAGGAACTGACTGTTTCCCTCCCTCTTTAGGGAAAGGGCTTTTAATAATGTGCTGTAGGGTCCATATTGGTTGGTTTTATTGGTTACGCTTTTTACAGTTGGACCTTGGTATCTATGTGGGATCCAATCCAGACCCCTTCTCCCCACACCCATGGATACCAAAAACTGTGGGACTTCAAGTCCCGTTTTTCCCAAATTGCAGTGCCCGCGTACCCGCTAGCACAGCTGTGTGCATGTGCTGCTATTCTGGACAATGGGGGCTTGCTATCTGTGAATGCTGAAATCCACAGATGGCAAGTCCACGAATACAGAGGCTCCACTGTATATTGCCTTTAAAGCTATTGATAGTTTAATTATATTTTAAATTTTGTATAAATTTAATGCTGTCAACATTTACCTCTGTCTGTTTCAATTTTTATAAGCTTGACTCTCAGGGTTGAGGAAATGGTGCAATATAAATAACCACAATAAGACTTCACTAGGAAAGACCTTTGGTTGATTTCTGTGAAGCCAGTTTATTTGTTCCCTTATTTATGTAATGAAGATCTTGCTTTTCTCTCACAGTGAGATCCAAAGCAGCTCACACCATATAGTAAAACAACACAGCTAAAAAACCATCTGAATACAAAAATTTAAAAGCATTCAAAACAGTCCCCTTAAATCTAACATTAACTTAAAGTTATATAGAGTACATTAAAACCTGGGAGGGTTTTTTCCAATAATGACCTCTCTACAGCCTGTTTTAGGCAGGATAGAATCATGCTTTGCTGTAATGAGGCATTCACTACAGTAGCCTTTAGCTGGATAAAATGCATGCAATGCTTTCTGCAAGTTTGGCATTCACTACCTAACTTGAGAAGCTGACCAGATTTTTTTCTGTGTCACTTTTCATTCCGATGTAGGAGTGAACTCCTGGCACAGTTAAACTCTGAGCATGCCTTTCAAGCTGCTTCACTGAGAGGTGCTCATTTTGAATGAATGAATGAATGAATGAGTCTTTATTTATATACCGCCGTTCCTTCATTCCTGGACAAAATTTTCTCAGCTATGACTTCCACTGAGATCAGCTTGGCATACTTGCAAATAATGAGCTGTGCATGAGAGTGTGAAGTTTGGGTTGGGATGGTTTTTTTTTGTTTAATTTTGTTTTAAAAAAACAAAATCTCATGCTCCTATTCTAGCTACTATATTATCCTATGTTGTAACAGTCATTACAACCTGCAGTCACAAAGATGGGGAAAGGAGGGGCTTATATAGGTGGAATAATTTATCTTTGGACCCTCAGGAGTGGATTTGGCAGAATAGTATAATACCCAGATGCAACCACAGGATATCTGTGTGGTGCTCTTTTCATCTCCCAAAGGGATATTTTGCTGTTGTGCAGTTGGCAGTCTGACAGCACAGCCCTGTAGCTTGTAAAGTATGAAATGGATTTAAAAATTCAGGACATAACAAAGTACATCAAAGTCCTGCACATGGAGAAATAAAGGATACCAAATTAGATTCCATTATATTTGAAAATGCTGAGCTGTTGGGGAGAGCTGGCTTTCTTATTTTTATAGTTGCCAACTTTTTTATCCCTTTGTTGAATGACAAAAAAGTAGAACTTTTTCCTCCCTACTTTAAAAAAGCATCTTGTGTGGATTTTAAAATTCCCCCTTTTTGTTACACTAGAATGGGTACCAAAATAACACTCCAGCTCCAAATAATGAATAAAACATAATTCTCCCAACCATAACATTCTAAAAGCACTTCCAAATTATTTGTCATCTTTATTTTTTATTTTGTGGCAAAGAATTCATGTCTATCAGAAGTACTAACCCATGTTCAAATGGTGACACAAGCCAAAAGTATTCAAAATTTACACTGAGTCTTTCCTTCATTTGTCACAAAGATAGGAATGAGAGGTAAAAGTAATACAAGACATATCCAGGCATTTGTCTGTCTTGAGTCCTGAGTGAGAAAAAAAGAGGAATGTATTTATTGCAATGTGATTTTTTAAAGGTCTCAGTGACAGAGCACATGTTTTGTTCCATATTCAGCCTCTGACATTCCAGGTAGAGTTAAGAGAAATCCATTGGCTTTTAGTCATTATGTTGAGACATTACTACCAAGATCAAAGACAGTTAGAACCGTCTAACTAAAAGATTGTATGTACAACGCTGTGTAAATTTACAGCGCTTTATAAATAAAGGTTAATAATAATAATATGTTTGGAATACCAGTTGCTGGTGAACAACAACAAGGGAGGGAGGGCTGTGTTGGTTTCGTGTCCAACCTGTGGACTTCCAAGGTCATCTTGGCTAAATGAAACATAACCTTTACTAAATGAAATAGATCTGTTTGATTCTTACTTAGGTCTGAAATCCTGGACAGCCACTCCTGCCCAGTGAGTACAGACTGCACCAAACCAGATAGAACAACAGTCCAACAGAATGAATCAGCAAGAACCAGTTTTATTGCATGTGTGGGCAGTCAGAATTTGCAGTAGCAACCAAAATTGGAAGCAGAAAAACAATAAAAAGCCACACATGTATAACATTGGTGGCTTAGGAGGAATCCTCTGTTCATTAGCTATAGCAAATCCTTGCATCAATAGAGGGAAGATTCTAGGCAGTAGTGCATACAGCATTCACCTTTTAGCTATTAACGACAACCTAGCCACAACAGAATCTTTAAAAGATAAAGCTGACAAAGTAACTTGAGGCTTCGCATCCCAGACATCTCCAAAAGTTGCCTCCAAAGAATCCAACCTCTTGTTCTCTTTACCACCAAAAAGGAGATATGTGACCAGAATTTGTTGCTGTTGTTATTTTCTATCAGGTTGACTTGACAACTTTATGAATAAAAGAGCTCTAGATCACCCTGTTATCAACAGCCCTGCTCAACTCTTGCAAACTTAAGGCTGTGGCTACCATGTTTGAATCAATACACCTGCAGTTTATCTTACTGCTGCTGTCTACCTTACCAATCATAATTGTCTTTTCTGGTGGCTCATGTCTTCTCATGATATGTCTAAAATATGACAGCCTCAGGTTAGCCATTTTCCTTTCTAATGAAAGTCCAGACTTGGCAACCCTTTTATTTGTCTTTTAGCCATAGAGTATCCATAGACCTCTTGTCTAATACCACATTTCAGATGAGTTGATATTCTTCCTGTCTGCTTTCTTCAGTATCCAACTGGCACACCCATATATAGAAATTTAAGAAGGATTATGGACTGAATTATTCTAACTTTGGTATTTAATTAAATATCTTTATATGTCTACCTTTCTGAGTCTTAAGGGTTTTGTTTGTTTGTTTGTTTGTTTGTTTGTTTTTTACCATTTCATTGTCTTAGTTACCCATTTCAAAATTATACAAGTCATCTGTAGACATTATTAGTGGTCGCCATTCAATTGCAGGCAGTCTTGGAGGAAACTGATTTTCTAGATCCATTTCAAACCGGATTTAGGATGGATACAGAGTTGAGACAGCCATGGTCTCTTTAGTTGATGATCTCCGTCTGGTCATTGACAGAGGAAGTGTGAGCCTGTTAGTGCTCTTGGACCTCTCAGTGGCTTTCAATACAATTGACCATAGTATCCTTCTGGAACGCCTGGGAGAGCTGGTAATCAGTGGCACTGTCCTACAGTGGTTCCATTCCTATCTCGCTGGCAGGTTCCAGATAGCAATGCTGGGAGACAGTTGCTCTTCTAAGAGAGAGCTAAAATCTGGTGTCCCCCAGGGCGCCATCCTGTCTCACATGCTATTTAACATTTGAGGCCGGCCCAGCGTCATCAGGGGCTGGCCTGAAGACAGAGTGCC
>NC_056525.1:240723835-240727291 GCF_019175285.1 Sceloporus undulatus
CACACACACTAATGTGTCTTGATCTTCTAATACAAATACAAATTCTCTTGCTTTTGCCCTGCCACATATTGGATATCCATATGCCTGTATAAACCAAATAAACTGACTCAGGTGACCTTTTTATAATATAACTTCAGAAAGTAATTTATACCTCACATATGTGAAACACTTCATTTATTTCATGCAACACAATTAATTTAGAAAGAATACATTCTGAAAACGATATGGAGTGGCCAGTCTTCATGAGTAAGAAGCCTGAACTGTTCTATATATGAGTGTCAATTAAAGATATATTGAAGAGTATTAAAAGGATATTAAAGGCCCAGTACAGATGGATGGAAAGTGCCGTCTTCAGACCAAAATTAGGGTTCGGAAGCGCGCAGCAACTGCACACTCCCAAACCCTAATACGGAATGGTGGTGCCATCATGGCGGCCTCCTGTCCACATGGGGGCTGCCATGATGACGAAAGGGCCGCACAGCATCCAGACGTTGCTGGCAAGAAGTGGTGTCATGGCGGCGCCCCTTCCTGTTTGTGGCGCTGCAAAAACAAGGTGCTCTAGGCGGCTTCTTTTTGGCACCACGTGAGTGCTGCAGCGTGCTGCTGCTGAGCACCGAATCGGGGCAAAGATGGGCAGTGCGGAGCTGCCTGTCTGTCGAGCCCCAAAGAGTATTAAAGAGATAGAAAACCTGGCGAGTCAGGAAGTAGGCAAGTAGCAACACTTGAAAAGCAGAACAGAACTGAGTTTTGGAGTTTAAAGATCAAATACTATCACTCTAACAGAGGAATTCCACGGTGTGTGTGAAAGGCAGACAAAGATCAAAGATGACAGACAGAAATTTCAAGACACTTTACAAAATCTCACACACAATACTTTCTCCATCCAGAGGGCCACCTGGTCCATCCCTCCCTCCCTTTATTTATATCTCCCCATTTCTAGACTGGGACTCAAGGAGGCTAACAAAAGATGGAAAATTACAATAAAATATATATATATAAGCAAATAGAAGCTGAAATTAAAACTGTATTAAATGAACTTAAATTATTATTTTAAAACAATGATTAAAAGCAGTATAGCACCATGAAAAGCCCTTCTTGTGTAAGCAATCAATTCCTAAAGGCTTGCTGGAAGAAAAAAGACTTCACCTGCCATCAAAAAGACAGCAAAGAAGGAGCCAACCAAATGCATCTGAAGAAGTAGAGTGAAGTCTATGAAAGCTCATGCTGCCAATTTCTTTCTTTCAGTTAGTCTCAAATGTGCTACAAGATCTCTCTACGTACTGATTCTACAGACTAACACAGCTATATCTTCAATTTCCTAGGGAGGGACATCCAAAGTGTAGGACCAGCCACAGAAAAGGCTCTCTCCCATGTTCTCACTATGGGCCTGAACAGACAGGTCAAAATAAAGCTGCTTCAGGTCACTTTGGAGGTATGCTATTTAAATGATGCATGCGTTCTAAGAGGCTGGAAGCCATGGCATAGCCACGCTGCAGTCCTGAGGACTGGAACACAGCTTTGGTGCAGCTTCTGGCCTCTTAAAATGTGTGTCATTTAAACAGCATACCTCCAAAGAGACCCGAAGCAGTTTTATTCTGGCCTGTCTGTTCGGGCCTAAATGTCCCTGTGACAGCAGTGGTATAGAGAAAAGTGCCTTCTCTGAAGATCTTAAAATTTGGGCAAGCCCATATGGAAAGATAAAGTCCTCCAGACAGCCTGCACCTATGCCATATAGGGCTTTCTAGGTCATAACCAGCACTTTGAATTATGTCTGGAAACAGACTAGCAGACAATAGAGCTGTTTCAGCAACAGAGTTGAATGCTCCCTGTAACCAGCATCTGTTAGCAATCTGGATGCAGTTCCAGTTAACTCTGAGGCATCAAACAAATAAACAACAACAACAACAACAACAACAAAAAGAACGGGTGGATTATCTCATCCAGGAGCAGGCTGAAAGTTATCTTTAGCAGTTCTGCAGTTCAGTATCTTCAAAAACACCGGTGTTCTTTGTTACACAGAGGCAGTTTTCTCAACCAAGAGCTTCCTTGGAATATGCTTGTGACAACTTCAGGAATCATGCAGAGAATGTCTGGCCAAAGCTGCTTCTTTTAACAGTAAGGTGAATGTGTCAGATTTTCACAGTGGCTCTCAGTCATTTGGTGTTTTTGTAGAATATTCCCAGGACTGACTGGGGAACATATTACTGTCTTAATCCTTCAGAGTAACCCTGCCACTTTTCCAGCCAGCATGAAGGCATTTTTTGGTCTGAGACTTTGCATTCCTGAAACCACTCAAGTAATAAATAGGTAGTCCCAAAGAAAGGCTCCATCATAGATCAGAAGCTCATCACAATGCCCTTGTCACAGATGGAAACAGAGCCTCGCTTAATGATCCAGTTGGGATTCTTTTACAATACACTTCTTGTCACATTCTCAGTATCGGCATTTGTCCTGGACAAAGAAAGTGCTAATTTAGCCCTGGTTTTTAGAAATGCTGCCTTTTTGAAGACTTTCTAAAGGACATAAAACAGGCAAAATGTCTAGTGTGGACTCTAAACAAAACGTGAAATGCTTTCCTATACATATTTTCTGTTTTCCTTACCATTCAACACGTACAGATTGGGAACCCAGGGCTGAGAAACAATGTCTAGCGTGAAGTGACAAAACTAGATAGTTCTGTGGCATCATGGCAGCAGCGTAAAAACACCAGGATTACCTGGACATACATATATGGTTTTGGCATGCCCCTGGAAGAGCATCCAAGCCAGCTGAGTATCACCTCAAAAATCAAAATTTCTATCCTTGCTAAATCATTTCATGGCGTTATATGGGTGAATTTTACACGGGCTTTCTACTTTACATAACACTAACAAAATTAAAAACAGATTTTTTAGAAATTCTGGATTATACAGGACTAGAACTCTTTTTCATTTATTTTAACAAATCTGTACCTCCAGATGTCATCCCACATTTTGGGATATAATCTGGGGGAAAAGGTATAAACAGGTGTACATTGAGAATCATGCATGTATTTTTTTTTAAAGCACACAAAAATGCTTTATTTCAATAAAGAAATGTTTAAAAATGCACATATTTATAAAAACACCCACTAAAAAACAAATGCATGCATGCAAAAAACAAATTCAAAATGGCTTTTCTCCACACACATACAAAAATTTATACTAATTTGTGAGAGGATAATGTGGACATTATCACAGAATCAGACTTATCATGCCAGTGTCCAGATATATTTTTTCATGGTAAATTTGAGAACTAAACTCCTTATTTCAACTGTGTGGCTACCCTGTAAGAGGCTATACTGCAAACTTTTTAAAAGTAAGAACACACTGACCTGGCAATAAGATTTATTTATTCAAAAGTCTGGCACAAAGTCAAGCTGCTACTCAAGTCTCTTGGGGTGTCAAACATTTCATCAAAATTCAGTTTTCTTCTGCT
>NC_056525.1:240727316-240747657 GCF_019175285.1 Sceloporus undulatus
TTGCTACATTTCAATCTCTTCTCCCCTTTGTTGCCACATGCATTTCCCCTTTGGCTTGAAATATTATGTTACATTTGTTCCTTATGAGTCTGAAAAGGAAAAGCCTGACAATGTCAAACTGATGAAACTATCTGAACAGAGAAATGTTTGTGCAAGGTTTTCTTATATTACTGCCAGTGATTCATTCAGCATTGCAAAATACTAACCAATCTTTGAGTGTGTCTCAAAGTGCATTAATTAGGGTCTTTTGACTCCACATTTCCCTCCTTAGCTTCTGAAAATGCACACTTTCTCAAAATGAAGTTGTAATGGGGAAGCAAACAGATCCACATTTTGCAGCTTTCTGTGCCATCTCGCTTCATAGCACATTTTCATTGGGAATGTAACAAGTATATTGAACTGCTCTGTATGTCACTTAGGGACGCTATTAATGAGGAGGGGGGTTTTGGATGAGAAATCATTTCAGTTTTGCAGCCTTGCTAGGTCTTCCCTTCAAGCACTGTAAGAGCAAGCAGCAATCATCTTCTATATATCTACTTTCCATGTGGCAGTTTACAAATTCAAAAAATGGAATGCCAGAAACATGTCTAGAGATGACTACGCACATCACCTTGGATAACGGCATGGTGCAGATTTTCCTAAACTCCTCATATAGGAAGAGTAGGATAACTGGAATGCTCTCCTATACTTTGAAAAACAATAAACTCCCAGTTTATACCAAATTAATTGTCAGGAAGAACATATCTAGCCATCCTGCTTGTTGCATCTTGAGTTTTGTTCATGGAGCTTCCTTTTGGATTTCTTTCTTTTTTAAACATGAATTATCACATGCAAAAGCTGTGCCAGGTAGATCTGGGTTGTACAGTGAGTGATGGGCTCTTACCACACTGGGATAGGCGTGGGTTGTAACCATGAGTGGCAGTTACTGCCTGGGCAGTAGGCTGCCTGTATCCAACCCAGGCTTCTCCAGCAGCTTTCCAAGAACAGTTAAATCCCATTCATGAAAACCTGCTGGAGAAGCCTGGGTTGGATACAGGCTGCCTACTGCCCAGGCAGTAACCGCACTCATGGTTACAACCCACGCCTATCCCAGCACAATTTTGTGTTGTTATAATCTCCACAGTGGATTATTAAACATGTTTTCATATACTGTCTCTAGCCCAAATTTATAGTCCAGAAAACCTGTACCACATCATTCCCCCGGTTGTTGTTTTGTTAGCTCCCACACTGCAGGAAAAGAATTAACTGGTATTATTTTTGTCTGCTTATACATCTCAATGGATTTCTAAGTCCATCTCAGACCATAGAAAAGCAGTCCTTAATCAACAAAAAAAACTACAAAGGAATACTGGAAAGAAAAATAGCAGATTAGATATAATCTACAAACACTAGTCTATCAACAATTGATTCCTGGCACACTACAGATATCATAATGTTAGTTACCTCCCCAACCTTCATGAGGGCTCTTTTGGATAGTTCATCACTTCTCCTTTCGGATTCCCAGCCAGTATCATACTAATTTCCAACACCTACCAACCTTCATATGGTTATCAACTCACCTCAGCTTTAGGCAACATCCTTATTCTTTCTTTCCCTCCTCCAAGACAGTTGTTAGAACTGAACTTGTGACCCCATCACCATACCACTAGATTTTCATTTGTATATGCTATTTGCCATGATCTGAGGAAGTAGACTTGATACAATACTCCTTTGTATACTAAATAATTAAAACCTTTGCTACAATACTTTACAAGTATTTACAATACAAGACTTTGCAATACTTTCCAATACAAGAGTTTGCTACGATAACCCTTTATATATAAAACAATTATGGTATTATGATTCTACTTTAGTGCCATGGCTGAATCCTGTAAAAAATCCTGGGATTTGCACTAGAACTCTCTGGCTGAGAACTCTAAATGTCCCTTGCTAAATTGGAAATTTCAGGATTCCACACGGATGTTAAATAGCAGTTAAAGTGGAATCATAGCACTATAATTGTGTCATGTGAAGGGCCACTGGTTTCATCAAATGTAATGAGCTCTCCATGAATGTAGAACCATAACCGGACTGCTAATACCAGCCAAATGTTAGCAGAAATCCTGTGCAATGCCACCATTATATAAGCAAGGAGTACCAATGGCAAATTCCAGTTCACTAGGAAAATTATTGTGATACTATGGAAGCAATTTGCTTTCTGAAGTTGTTTTGCCAGACTATTGTAGCATCCATTTCCAGCAAACAGATGTACGGTGGCTATATCCAGCTTTCTTTCCTGACTCTCAAAGGAACTATAGAAAACTTGCTAACTATTTTCAGCCATATAACACTAGGTTTCTGAATTACAAATGGAGCTGTAGGGACACACACAACAACAGAGAGCGCAGCATCTGGTGAAAAATCGAATGCCGAAATAATAAAATCAAGAAAGTGACCTAAAACCAAGCTCAGATTTACTCTGCAAAACACATTTAACTGCGAAGTTATTCTCTGAGTCAAGCAAAAAACACCATAATAAAACAGGACAACATTATGTGTATTTATAGAAGGACCCTTCCTTTTGCTCTTTGCTTCCTGCTTCTTTTTGAAAAGCTTGCCTGTGGCTTATGAAACAACAGTAGTTAGTGAGAATAGGAGGCAAACTATCTTGTGCTTTATTTAAGAAGAAAAAGAATGGAAGTAACTGCTAGAGATATTGGCAATAGTCGACCTCCTGTCAGCATAAAGCAGATCTAAAAAGCTTAGATGCATCAATGCTTTTAGGCACTGCAGTAACAAAACCTGAAAACAGATAAGGAAAAAATATTAGAAAAACTCTCCGCTACCTTTCCAACTTGCCCTATTTAAAACCTTTCAACATTAACAATCCCTTTAAAGTATGGTATCAGTAAAAGGTTTAACACAATCCCTTCAAAATGATTGAAAGAGCCCCAAGTTGACTTACTCCCAGTCCTCAAACACCATTTAAAAAATGGAAAAAATCTCTTTTCAAATATGGAATAGCTTGAATCTCTCTGGAAAGAGATATTTCAAAGGAAAAAGAAAGACTGCTCATTAGTCTACTGAGTGATGTTACTATAAATACTGTTTTTATTTGGCATTAACAAATCCAAGACCTAACGCGTATGTTAGTCCTGCATCAAGCAAGACGTCAAGTTATGAATTGATCTGATTCTCATTTGTCTTGTAAACAGTCAAAACAATAAAGCACATTTTAATTGTGGTTATGCTTACACTCAGCAAGTGTAAGCATAAATGTGCTTTATTGCATTTTCTCTCTAATCGAGTACTTAGGTTTAAGTATTTTTGGCCACTGGAGAAAACTTCTTGAGATATTTAACACAGCACATAAAAATAATGTTTTGTAGTTGTTAACTGCCCTCGATCATGGTGACCCTGTGGATGAAACATCTCCAAGACTCCCTATCCTCCCTTGCTTAGGTCCTGTAGGTTCAGGCCCATGGCCTCCCTGACTGAGTCTAGCCATTCGGTGTGCGGTCTTCTTCTCTTTCTGCTGCCTTCTACCTTCCCTCACATGTCTTTCAGAGAGTTCCATAGCTTTTCATGATCTATATACTGTAGTCAAAGGCTTTGCTATAGTCTACGAAGCACATGCTGATTATCTTCTGGAATTTGTTGGTTCGCTCCATTAGTCATTGCATGTTTGCAATGTAGTCCCTAGTGCCTCTTCCTTTTCTGAACACTACTTGTACCTCTGGGATTCCTCTCTTAATATATGATTGCAATCCATGCTGCAGAACTTTAAGTATAATTTTGCTTGGGTGGCAATTATTGCTATGGTCCTATAGTTGCTTTGCATCTCCTTTTTTGTGGATTGGATTGTATATTGATTACTTCCAGTCTGTCAGCCATCGTTTTGTTTTTTCAACCGCCCGGATTGGTTCGCCACAGGGCGGTATACAAATAAATATTATTATTATTATTATTATCTATTTGTTAGTATGTTTCAGTTATCACTACAGCTGATTCTGTCTGTGTGCAATTCTATTGGACTATCACCTGTTTGTAGTGATTTAATTTATTAAATTAACATAGCATACCTTTATAGGTTTATGTAGTAATATGAATGGTAAACCAGATACTCTATTTAGGGAAATAAAAATCATTTTTTTAAAAAAAAGCCTACATTAATAATAAAAACAGTTCGAATAATATAATAATACTAACACTATTTATCCTGCAATTACACACACAGACACATATATCTTGCTATCTTTTCGGGGGTGAATAAAGTTGTCATACATAGTGGTATTGAACAAATAAGCATAAACAACTGATGAAAGAAAAAGGTCTAAATATTATAAGCCATGTGCTCTCAGATTTCTTCATTAAACCAAAGAAAACATGTCCATACCATGTCGCACATTCTAAAACCTTCAACAACAGTGTGTGAGTGTGTGTGAGAGAGAGAGACCAAGTTATGTTCACACTTGAGAAGTGCAGACCGGCAGCAATCTATAGCATCTTGAGATATTGTGATAACACAATAAAGGACTCAGACAAAGTCAAAAGGAAACAGTTTACAGGAAAGGACAATCAACCTTGCCAAAGTCTAGCTGAAAGCCACACATTGCATCTTCAGTTAATACTGTATTATCCTTTTTATACAGACTTTTTTAATAATCTGGGATGATCCTAATTTAGTTTGCTGCTGTTGTTTAATAGCAATTTTAAATATTTTTTTTAAAATACAAAGCTGTTAAAGGGAGGAGATTGCTATCATCAAATGAAAAGGAGCTGGGATGCAGATCATTCATAGTTCACTTTTTTCATGTTTACAGAAAAATGGACAAAGTAAGTCCTGGATGAAGTCCAAGGAGGGGGATGTGAGGAAAGAGAAGGTGCACTGGAAGAAGACAGGTCAGAAGGCCCCTTGATCCATTACAAAAGACTTTTTCTTTTTAATTATCTTGTCCCCACCCACACATACAAAAATGAAGATCTTCAGCAATCATAGGCTGTTTAAGTAATAATTAAAAGCAGTTAGAAAGTTATCACTGTGGGGGAGAAAAACCCAAACCTGCTTATGCTAGCCAGTACTGTGGCAGTCTCTCAGCATGTAAATACAGAGTTCAAGGAGGAAGCCTGAGAAAAGCACTCACAGACATATCAAATGAACAGCTATAATTTTTACGACATCTAAGGCCATTAGCTCAGGATGCTGCCTAGCAGTATGTTATGCCAACTGCTTCTCCATCAGAAAGCTATCCAGCCTTTAGACATGGGGGCAGGGAGAAAATAGATAGAACAAGGATGGAGAAGGGTCTTTTCTAAGCCCGTACACCTTGAGAGTTCTCTGTCCCATATTATCTCTCAGATTCTAATACCTGGATAAGTTTTGTTAGTGTGGGAATCCCATAAACTGACATTTCACTGGCAAAAGGTCCCAGACTCAATCCTCAGCATTTCACAGTAGAGCTAAAACAGTCATACAATCCACACTGATTAAGTAGGTTATTCCTTCAACAGTAACTAAACATTACAAGTTCTGCATGAGAAAAGCTTTAGAAGAAGAAAAAAAGCAAGCTGAAAGTTAACTATTTTCTAGGTGAGTAAATGCATCTGCATGAACAGCAGGCACATTAAGGAACAGACATGCAACTAGAAAATAGTCCCCCCCCTCACACATACATAAACACATACTAATAAAAAATGGAAGGAAGCATTCCCTAGCCAGCCATTCATACTGAATGTGTGGTGGGGGGATTTAATTGCAGAGATCTTTGTTTAAAAATATTTCCCACAAATAGATCTTGAGATAACCACATCAGGGTTAGAATGAGGAAAACACATGCAGTCTCTGGATAACAAACCAACCTTGGTTGTTTTTCAGAACAAACTTTAAAAGCCAGTAGTTATTTACAAAAAAGCACTCTACAGGCAATTCTAGAACTGGAAATGTGGTAAGTAATGGGATATTTCACGCAGAGGTAAGCACATGGTATTTCACTAATTAGGCAACTGAGCATGAAGCTGGAGAGGGCCATTTATAACAGCTTTCTCCTTTCGTGCAAAGAAAAGAGTTACTGCAAATAATAAATGACAGAAGTAGGAGTTGCAATAACTTCCTTGCAATTTTTATTATATCTGCAGCCTGTGCACAACTAGACCCCGATCAACACAGTAGAGCTTACTCCTGGGTAAATATGCAAAGAAATGTGCTATGGAACACAAACACAGGAATCCCAGATCTTTGCACCAACAGTCATAATCAGTGTCCAAACTACAGTCAAGAAGGATCCTAGCTCTCTGGTTCCCTTTCCCCGCTTCTACTTCATAGTAGTACTTGATAGCCGTGGCTGAAGAGAGGGGTATAAATAAATAAGTATTATTATTACTACTTTCAGAAGGCTCTGTCAAGGCTATGACTGGATAGCCTTAATGTGGTCAAATTTGGGGCAGTTCAAGATACTGTATCTAGCCTGTTGCCTGAAACTGCTATTTAGAGTACCGAGTTCCTTTATCAGCTGCTGTGGCTTCTAATTTCTTAACTCAGGGCAAGGCTTTGGCTATGAGCTTAAAAATTGGCATTATCTTGGAACCAGATTGTTTGAAGGCCAGATTACCTGAAAGACCACCGCCTCCAATGCAAACATGCCTAGCATATGGAAGGAGGATGCCCTATCAAATTCAGATACCATCAGAAATCTGTTTTCTTAGAATGCAGGAGAGGGGCTTCTAAGTGGTCAAGCTAAGGCTCTGGAGCTCTCTGCCCATGGAGAACTATCTAGTCTTACCACCTTATTTCCCTTCTATTGATTGATAAAGCTCTTATGTTCAGGTAAGACTGCTGGCCTGCTAGGCTGGCTATTCTCTTGTCTTAAGATATGGCATTATTGCTAGAACTCTTTTTTTTTAAAGAACAACTAGCTGTCCTTTGTGATTTTGATATACATTGTATTGATAATTGTGTGTTCTCTGTTGCTTGAAGACACCATGTGGAAAGACAGGACTTCCACTGTGAATTTAACTGTAGGTCTTCCCAAAAGCACCATTTACAACTCAGGCATGTGGTTTTATAGTCCTCTCTCCTACATTCTAGAAATCTATGGATGCAACTCTATACAATATATATAGTCTTTAGGAAAACACCACTAAATTAACTGGGCTCCATTCACAGCAAATAGTTGTTTACAAAACTTTCCTGTTCAGCAGAAGTGTGATAAGCCAGCTGTAAATCAGTTAAATCTTTAGACAGCTGAATTATTTTTATTTTTTTGATATCTACACTTTATTCAAAACTCTACCCTCACATAACAAATGGCTTTTCTGCTCTTTGTGAAATTGAATTCATTCACCAAGAAGTAACCACGTCTGGTCACAAGGTAACAGCCCCCTCCAAACAGACACACACAAAAGCTGAGGGTGGCAACTCTTAAACAGGGCCATTAGCCCTCTGTGTGGGCTAATGGCAAGGCACTTTGCCATTAAAACAACTGTAGCAGACCATCTTGAAGCAGTTACTTCTAACAGTAAAAGGATGATATCATTTCAGAAACAGCAGGAGAAAATAGTTTTAATTACTTGACATCAGATCAAACAGCTTTCTAGAAATTAGTATTATTCCCAAAAATTAGTGGGAAGGGGGTTAGAGCAAGTTCTCAGCATAGAATCATAGAATCATAGAGTTGGAAGAGACCACTAGGGCCATCCAGTCCAACCCCCTGCCATGCAGGAAATCCAAATCAAAGCATCCTCAACAGATGGCCATCCAGCCTCTGTTTAAAGACCTCCAAGGAAGGAGACTCTATCACCCTCCGAGGGAGTGCATTCCATTGTCGAACAGCCCTTATTGTCAGGAAGTTCCTCCTAATGTTCAGGTGGAATCTCTTTTCCTGTAGCTTGCATTCATTGTTCCGGGTCCTGTTCTCTGGAGCAGCAGAAAACAAGCTTGCTCCCTCTTCAATATGACATCCCTTCAAATATTTAAACAGGGCTATCATATCACCTCTTAACCTTATTTTCTCCAGGCTAAACATCCCCAGCTCCCTAAGTCGTTCCTCATAGGGCATGGTTTCCAGACCCTTCAACATTTTTGTCGCCCTCCTTTGGACACGCTCCAGTTTCTCAATGTCCTTTCTGAATTGTGGCGCCCAGAACTGGACACAATATTCTAGGTGGGGCCTGACCAAAGCAGAATACAGTGGCACTATTACTTCTCTTGATCTAGACACTATACTTCTATTGATGCAGCCTAAAATAGCATTGGCCTTTTTAGCTGCTGCATCACACTGTTCACTCATGTTCAACTTGTGTTCTACATGGACTCCTAGATCCCTTTCACACGTAGTTTCATTCAGCCAGGTGTCACCCATCCTATATCTGTGCATTTTATTTTTCCGCCCTAAGTGCAATACCTTACATTTCTCCGTGTTGAATTTCATTTTGTTAGCTTTGGCCCAGCTTTCTAGTCTATTCAGGTCATTTTGAATCTTGATCCTGTCCTCTGGGGTATTAGCTATTCCCCCTAATTTAGTATCATCTGCAAATTTGATAAGTATGCTCCCAATTCTGTCATCCAGGTCATTGATAAAGATGTTAAATAGCACTGGGCCCAGGACAGAGCCCTGTGGGACCCCACTGGTCACTTCTCTCCAGGATGAAAAGGAGCCGTTGTTGAGCACCCTTTGGGTTCGGCCGGTCAACCAATTACAGATCCATATAACAGTTCCTTTGTCTAGCCCACATTTTACAAGCTTGTTTGCAAGAATGTCATGGAAACCTTGTCAAAGGCCTTACTGAAATCAAGATATACTATATCCACAGCATTCCCTTCATCTACCAAGCTGGTAATTTTATCAAAGAAAGAGATCAGGTTTGTCTGGCATGACTTGTTTCTCTGAAACCCATGTTGACTTTTTGTGATTATGGCATTGCCTTCTAGATGTTCACAGACTCTCTGTTTAATTATCTGCTCCAGAATCTTTCCTAGTACTGATGTCTTTGGATATCTCTCAGTGCTAGCTAACATGCAATAGGAGTACAGTGGCGCTCGCGTCATACGCGGGTGCACTTTACGCAGACTGAGCTTACGCGCTCAAGCCGCGTGGTGCACGCGGGCGGAGCATCCCATTCATTGAATGGCGTGCGCGCTCCGTTGCGCCCCGCGCCCGCCATGCACGAGCCCCATTGTTTCCAATGGGGCTTGAGCATGGCGGATTCACCTTATGCAGAGGGATCCATAACGGATCCCGCGTAAGGCGAGGGCCAACTGTATAAGTATTGGGGTTTTTTCCCTTTCTTCTTTTGGCATGTTCGCACTACATAAGAGCTTTAACCACATTAAGAATTGGAAAGGAGACAGTAGGTTTTCTCACAGCTTCAAACTGAGCCTACCCCACAGAAGCACAATATTGCATGATTCCACTTTGTCTTATGCACTAAGTCATCAGATATCATTCTGAATGCACAACTGGCTGGGAAGAGTCATGCCATAATAACATGCAACACATCTCTTTAAGTATGTAAGAGCATTAAACAGCTCCCCATTGTTCACTGCAGCGCAGCAGGTTTGGGACATCACCAAAATCCAATACTGTTAATGAAAATGTCAGAATTAGTCTTAACAGTAGTATCTTTCAGACCTACTCTCCCCCTGTTTTGCTTTTCCTCATTTACAACCTGGAATGGAAATTGATTTAATTGACATTGCCACCACTTGACATACACATGATACCAGTGTGAGGCAAAAATATTTTTAGTGTGGATCAAAAGACTTCTATGAAAGCTTATGGCGGGCACTTTTGGTGAGATGTATCCTACCCACCCATATTACCACGTATTTAACTCAAGTAGCTACCACCCACGATAGTCTACGTTAACTGAGTTGTCTTACAGACTTTGACAGAACCTTGCATTTAGTAAAATGTTACTTAAATGGGCCTACAATTTTGGCAACTGCAAGTTGCACATGGCAAGAAGCTTTTGAATACATTAACAATAATAGTTTTCTGAAATACTTCATACCGATCTGATCTTCAATAAATGCTGCAGCTTGGACTTGTTTCTTGTTTGAGGATACTCTAAAAGCAAGATATCAATTTCTCCATCTCTGAGGAGAACATCTAGCCATTAAATATATTAAATGAAAGTGAGTATGGAGTAAAAGTTGAAGCTTTTGCTTTGAAAGCTCCCAAAGATTTTAGAAGTGCTTGTGGCATTGAAATCATTTATTCCTCCTGTGCTGAAGCTGTTTCAAGATTAAATTTCAGTTGCTCTGGATTGTAGATTCAACCATCCCTGCTGACGTGACTATTTATTCAAGCTAAGAAAAGAAATTTTGAAAGTAAGTTTTCAGTAAGATCTTTAAGTAACCACTGATGCAAGAGATCCTAAGGCAAATATTAACACGAGGTTTATTTAATTTAAAAACTGGAGACAAGTATGCACACAGATACAACTTCCACAGGTAGTATAAGCGTCACTTCGTCTGAGTGGAACAGAATCAAAGCAGTTGACTGGCCTCTGCCCCATACAGTAGGTGTTTTCAGGAAGGCTGCCTTTCCAAATCAGTTGAAGTAAACATCCACCCCCAGCCATTCCAAGTGATACAGCTGAGTGTAGGTTTTACATGAACTAGAATCAGTGGCAACAATACAACACAGCTTGATGCACTTTAAAAAGTGTCCATCTATATACTTAACTTATTTTTAGCTGCCTAAACCAGGACCTTTCCTGTTAATGAGGTACTAAATACAGCATGTTTAAACAGTACATTGGTAATTAGTTTTCGTCTTAATGTCTTACTAATTTTAATGTCCTGAAGCACATACAAGACTAAAAGAACAGAATGAAAAATATCAATACAAAGTATAAAACAAAATTGATGTTGGATCTGAGACTTGTCATGTGAAGACAGATCACATAGCCAGGTGTTGAGTGCTGCACTAGGGCTCTGGGAATCCAGTGTTTTAATCCCCACTTGGTCACAGAACCCACTAGGTGACCCTGGACAGTCACACTCTTTCAGCCACAGGGGAAAGCAATGGCAAATCCCTCTGGAAAAGTCCTGCCAAGAAATCCCATGACAGGTTCACCTTAGGGTTTCCATAAAGTCATAAATGATTTGAAGGCAAACATACACATCAAAGCATAGACTCAATAAAAAACCAATGGAACAATGCTGTCCAACTAATGTAACACTCACCAGTTTTGAGATCTACTCTGATGATACTGAGACTGATCACAGAGTTGGAAGAGACCTTGAGGGTCATAGTCCAAGCTCCTGCCATGCGGAAGACAAAATCAAAACACACCAGCTGATGGCCTCCAGCTTCTCTTTAAAAACCTTCAAAAACAGAGACTCCAAATTTACATAGCATAAAAAGTACATTCTATATACCACTTTAGTGCATTAAGCACTCCCTGATTAGCGTTTACAAAGTGTAGGCTAATTGCCCCCAACAATCTGGGTACTCATTTTAGCCACCCCCTCGGAAGGATGCAGCCTGAATCGAGTGAGCCCTTTGCTGGTATGAACTTGCAACCTATAGTTGTGAGTGGCTGCAGTACAGGATTGAACCACTGTGCCACCAGGGCTCCAAACATAACAATTTGAATATCCTTCTATTATCCTTTTGGTTCTTTCCCTCCCATCCCCAGAAACTTCTTTTCATCCAGTTTGTTTTAAAGACAGAACTGCACTGCACATTGCATATAATTTAAAGAGATTGTTGGGTGCATCAAAAAATGGGTCAGCTCTATGGGACTTGACTTCATCTTCTCCAAACAGCAACTCCTGTACCATAATATATGCCTGTTTTGAAATCTCATCAGTTGCAAAAACAAACAAACAAAAACAGTACACCCAGGATCAGTATTCAAGAAACACAAGCTCCAAGCATACAGTTCTACATGGTTTTTAGAACCTGGAGAACATGCATATGTATAAATATTGCCTGTGTCATAAACCCCAGAGGCTCTATGTCATTAAAAAAAACTCATCTACTATGCAAATAACCTGCTATCTTGTCTTATTGTAGTCTCTATATACTTAGGGAGTTGTGTGTTGAGGCTGTGAAGGAGTTTAGCTGTGTTTTCTGTGGGGGTTGCTTCCACCCGTATTATGTTGCATTTCATTTCTGATCATCTGCATTTCTATACTAGTTTCTTCCCATAAAAACAGATCTGAAAGCTTCGTGATCCTGCATTAGACATCATATTAATAACCATGTTTCTCTGGAATGTTCTGTGTAGTAAAAAACAGAGCTAGCCTTTTCATATTTCTCAAGTCGGCTAAGTATTAGAAATTGTGTTCTATAAGCGAGAAGCATTATGTAGATTGTAAAGTACCTATCTACAGATGAGTTTATATAAACAGGTAGCTGACGTGGTATTTAAATACTTTCTAATTTTTATCATGCCTTCCTCCAAGGGGCTCCACGATACAGTAATGGCGTCTCTCCCAGGTGTGGCGTGTCCAGTAACTGAATGGACCAGGTCTGGTGACTTTTGGCAAGCTTACTACGCCATAACTGCCCTGATCAGACAACACCTGTGTGCAGGCACAAAGGTACAAAAGTGAACATTTTTATTGTTTTATCTATACTGACAAGTTAATGTTCCAAATCGACCCCGTCAACATGAGCATTGCAGAACCTTTTCTAAATCTATCCAATTTTTTAACAACTGTATCAATGTGAGAAATAAGGTATCTTAAACATCAAACAAGACAACATATTATGATAAATCCCAGTTACTGGCTTGCTATATATCAGTTAACGTCATGTGGATGAGCATGTATAACCTTAGATAAATGGGACAATCTAAAAAAGGGCTGGAAGGAAAACTTGTAGTCTTTTCTGTCTTTATCTCATTTTGGTAATCCCATTTCCTGTACAAGCAAATACTGTCAAGTAGCAAACATATTCATCACCATGCATCAACAGGGTGTTTGCCAAATATTCATGTTTTTTCCTTCCCATATCTCATCCTATTAGTGTTACTTTTATGTTTTATTACACACCTCCAAGTTTATTTCCAGATATCTGAAACTTGTGTTTTACCATAGAAAGATTAATTCACTGACCGTCGCTAGCTAGAATATACTTGAGTAGCAAGCATTTTTTTAAAAGGTTTTTCCGAGTATCTTCTACATCTCCCACATACTGATGGGGAAATAACAAAAATGGCAGTTGTTAAGGAAGAAAACGTAAGCAAGGATGACTTGGAAAAATGAAAAGAGATACTATTTAGTTGTAGAGTTTATATGCTTTGCACACAGAAAATTCTAAGTTCAATCCCTAGGATTCTATTAAAAAAGTTAGGTAGCAGACTCTCTGCCTGAGGTGTTGGAGAACTGCTGTTATCATGCAAACCCTACTGTGACATAACAGCATCTGAGTCATTATAAGAACGCTCATAGATCGTATCTGTGACTGCAGAGGGTGTAAACAAAATCACCAGGGACTTGAATCCCTATACTTTTGGAAAATAGATCTTTTTGCTGAGCTCAAAATGGAAATCTGGGAATAATTATTTCCCGATTTTTCCTTAACCAGACATGGTAATGGAAGGAAGGAAAACTCCTCACTCAAAACATGCTAGCATTAAAATGATGTATATTTATAATTTATTTTTTCTTCCAGCGTTGTTTATGAATAGCCGGTGGTAGCAAACATCTGACTGAAAGCTGAAAACTTACAGCTCCAGTCGGGGATGTTTACAACAACAGACTACTGTACATCTGGAAAGGACATCTCCTTTGAAAAGAGAAAATAAATGTGGTAAAAAAAATATCCTTATTCTTAAAACCATTTTTGGCACCAATTTGATAACACTTCATCCATCGACTTTGGCATCCATCACCTTTGGATAACACGCTACCATATGCTGAAAAGCCCAATAACATTTACTTATGCAGAAGAATCTCACTCGAATATTTATGCATGTAAAGATTTTTCATTTTAAAGTAGACTTGGTAATATCATGCAATTACAGAAAGCCCTTCAGTATTAGGAAAGATGCAGATGGTCTTAGCAAAGTGGAGTGAAAACTTTTTCTTTTCCTAAAATATATTCTTTCCATAGATTAATTAGCAATCATATTAGATAGCTGCAGGTTGTGATTAGATTCTCCATCCAAGAGCCCATGAAGTACACACATATTGTCTAATACATAATGTCCTTGTCACTTATGAGAGAGACAAAAATGCACATAAGCCAAACCAAAAGTCAAGTTATGAATGATCTGATTCTCATTTGTCTTGTAAACGTCAAAACAATAAAGCACATTTTAATTGTGGTTATGCTTACACTCAGCAAGTGTAACATAAATGTGCTTTATTGCTTTTCTCTCTAATGCGAGTCTTTAGTTTTAAGTATTTTTGGCCACTGGAGAAAACTTCTTGAGATATTACACAGCACATAAAAAAAATGTTTTGTAGTTGTTAACTGCCCTGATCATGGTGACCCTGTGGATTGAAACCTCTCCAAGACTCCCTATCCTCCCTTGCTTAGGTCCTGTAGGTTCAGGCCCATGGCCTCCCTGACTGAATTAGCCCTTTCGGTGTGCGGTTCCTTCTCTTTTCTGCTGCCTTCTACCTTCCCTCACATGTTCTTTCAGGAGGTTCCATATGCTTTTCATGACTATATCTGTAGTCAAGGCTTGCTATAGTCTACGAAGCACATGCTGATTATCTTCTGGAATTTTGTTGGTTCGCTCCATTAGTCATTGCATGTTGCAATGTAGTCCCTAGTGCCTCTTCCTTTCTGAACGCTACTTGTACCTCGGGATTCCTCTCTTAATATATATGCAATCCATGGCTGCAGAACTTTAAGTATAATTTTGCTTGGGTGGCAATTATTGCTATTGTCCTTAGTTGCTTTGCATCTCCTTTTTTGTGGATGGATTGTATATTTTACTTCCAGTCGTCAGCCATCGTTTTGTTTTTTTCTATTTGTTAGTATGTTTCAGTTATCACTACAGCTGATTCTGTTGTGTTCTATTGGACTATCACCTGTTTCTTGTGATTTATTTATTAATTAACATAGCTACCTTATAGGTTTATGTAGTAATATGATGGTAACCAGATACTCTTTTAGGGAATAAAAATCATTTTTTTAAAAAAGACCTATAATAAAAAGTTCGAATAATATAATATACTAACACTATTTACGTGGTGCTCGGGTTCGAAATTAATTCGTTCCGACGCGGCGTTCGTAACCCGATTTTTTTCGTAACCGAAAAAGCCATAGCCCTGCGCTGGAAAGCCGCGTTTGTGCGAAAAAGCGCCAAAGCCCAAAAAATTTTTCGTACCGAACAGTTTTTTCCTATCTAATTTTTTCGTCTATCCCGGAAATTTCTAAGGCGGTCTTTCGTTATCCCGGGGTAACCACTGTATCCTGCAATTACACACACAGACACATATATCTTGCTATCTTTTCGGGGTGAATAAAAGTTGTCATACATAGTGGTATTGAACAAATAAGCATAAACAACTGGTTGAAAGAAAAAGGTCTAAATATTATAAGCCATGTGCTCTCAGTTTCTTCATTAACAAAGAAAACATGTCCATACCATGTCGCACATTCTAAACCTTCAACAACAGTGTGTGAGGGTGTGTGTGGAGAGAGAGACCAAGTTATGTTCACACTTGAGAGTGCCGACCGGCAGCAATCTATAGCATCTGGTATTGTGAATACACAATAAAGGACTCAGACAAAGTCAAAAGGAAACAGTTTACGGAAAGGACAATAACCTTGCCAAGTATGCTGAAGCCACACATTGCATCTTCAGTTAATACTATGTATTCCTTTTATACAGACTTTTAATAATCTGGGATGAGCTAATTTAGTTTGCTGCTGTTGTTTAATAGCATTTTAAATATTTTTTTTAAAATACAAAGCTGTAAGGGAGGAGATTGCTATCATCAATGAAAGGAGCTGGATGCAGATCATTCATAGTTCACTTTTTTCATGTTACAGAAAATGGACAAAGTAAGTCTGGATGAAGTCCAAGGAGGGGGATGTGAGGAGAGAAGGTGCACTGGAAGAAGACAGGTCGAAAGGCCCCTTGATCCATTACAAAAGCTTTTCTTTTTTAATTATCTTGTCCCCACCCACACATACAAAATGAAGATCTTCAGCAATCATAGGCTGTTTAAGTAATAATTAAAAGCAGTTAGAAAGTTATCACTGTGGGGGAGAAAAACCCAAACCTGCTTATGCTAGCCAGTACTGTGGCAGTCTCTCAGCATGTAATACAGAGTTCAAGGAGGAAGCCTGAGAAAAGCACTCACAGACATATCAAATGAACAGCTATATTTTTACGACATCTAAGGCCTTAGCTAGGATGCTGCCTAGCAGTATGTTATGCCAACTGCTTCTCCATCAGAAAGCTATCCAGCCTTTAGACATGGGGCAGGGAGAAATAGATAGAACAGGATGGAGAGGGTCTTTTCTAAGCCCGTACACCTTGGAGTTCTCTGTCCCATATTATCTCTCAGATTCTAATACCTGGATAAGTTTTGTTAGTGTGGGAATCCCATAAACTGACATTTCACTGGCCAAAAGGTCCCAGACTCAATCCTCAGCATTTACGGTAAGCTAAAACAGTCATACAATCCACACTGATTAAGTAGGTATTCCTTCAACAGTAACTAAACTTACAAGTTCTGCATGAGAAAAGCTTTAGAAGAAGAAAAAAAGCAAGCTGAAAGTTAACTATTTTCTAGGTGAGTAAATGCATCTGCATGAACAGCAGGCACTTAAGGAACAGACATGCAACTAGAAATAGTCCCCCCCTCACACATACTAAACACATACTAATAAAAATGGAAGGAAGCATTCCCTAGCCAGCCATTCATACTATGTGTGTGGTGGGGGGATTTAATTGCAGGATCTTTGTTTAAAAATATTTCCCACAAATGATCTTGAGATAACCACATCAGGGTTATAGAAGGAAAACACATGCAGTCTCTGGATACAAACGACCTTGGTTGTTTTCGAACAATTTAAAAGCCATAGTTATTTACAAAAAAGCACTCTACGGCAATTCGAACTGGAAATGTGGTAATGGGATATTTCACGCAGAGGTAAGCACATGGTATTTACTAATTAGGCAGTGAGCATGAGCTGGAGAGGGCCATTTATAACAGCTTTCTCCTTTCGTGCAAGAAAAGAGTTACGCAAATAATAATGACAGAAGTAGGAGTTGCAATAACTTCCTTGCAATTTTTATTATATCTGCAGCTCGTGTGCACAACTAGACCCCGATCAACACAGTAGAGCTTACTCCTGGGTAATATGCAAAGAAATGTGCTATGGAACACAAACACAGGAATCCCAGATCTTTGCCCCAACAGTCATAATCAGTGTCAAACTACAGTCAAGAAGGACCTAGCTCTCTGGTTCCCTTTCCCCATTACTTCATAGTAGTACTTGATAGCCTTGGCTGAAGAGAGGGGTATAAATATAATAAGTAATTATTATACTACTTTCAGAAGGCTCTGTCAGGCTATGACTGGATAGCCTAATGTGGTCAAATTGGGGCAGTTCAAGATACTGTATCTTGCTGTTGCCTGAAACTGCCTCCACTGTGACTCGAAGCAGCTTTATTTTGGCTGTCTGTAACAGGCCATTGTTTCTCACCATTGGTTATGCTGGCTAGGACTGATGGGAGTTGCAGTCAATCAATATCTGAAGTGCTACATGTCTTCCCTGACTTTAATTCTGTATATGTGCAGTTGTTGCTTCTTTATGGAGATCCATCTTCCTGAATTATGACAACTGTTCCCTGGAACTGAGTTGTCCTGATACTTTTGGTGATGAAACTCTGTTACTTGCTCATAACCATAAATAACAAATGTTTAGAGAGGACAAATCAAAACAAGATGTGGACCTTTGCCTTTTCTGGATCCTTGAGGCTTTGGTTTTGTAAGATTAGGATATCCTAACCTTTCCCAATACTGCATGCTGATAATAACTTTCAAGATCACTACAGCCATAGAAGCTGATATGAGCTTTCATAGACTCTGAGCCTACTTCCTCAGATGTTATGTAAAGCATAGTATGCCCTTATTTTCCTTTTTCAGATTGTCACATTGTAAAAAATGCAAGGTTGCCTCTTGAGAAATTTATACACAGCAGAGCTAAAATCCATATAGCAGAACAGAAATCCATATAATGCTTACAGCAAAAAGGGATGCTCTTCTCTAACAGTGAATTGTGCCAGTGCCGATAAAACTAAAATCTGGGTTAATCTGCTTTGGAATCAATGGCTTGCAGTACCATTCACTTAGAATTAGTATCAGAGGCATTCTCTCTGTTTTGAGAATATGTGAGAAGTCAAGCTTACATTTCCATATGGACTCGTGGTAGATCAGGGTTCCCAGTAGGCTGAGAACTGTTAGTTTTTCAAGTGATTTGTCACATTCCTGTACGGGTTACTTACTTCCATTTGATATTATTATTTCCCCCAAACTGGAACTCAAGGTGGTGTATAAAATTAAGGCAGATACTGTGGCATTAATAAGGGCAGTTACAATGCTGTTGTGTGCCTTCAAGTTGTTTCCAACTTGTGGCAGCCCACAGTGGAACCTATAGTAGAATTTTCTTGGCAGGATTTGTTTTGAGGGGCTTTGCCTTTCATTGAATCATAGAATCATAGAGTTGGAAGAGACCACAAGGGCCATCCAGTCCAATCCCCTGCCATGCAGTGAAAGTGAAAGCATCCCCAACAGAAGGTCATCCAGCCTCTGTGTAGAGACCTCCAAGGAAGGAGACTCCACCACACTCAGAGGGAGTGTGTTCCACTGTTGAACAGCCCTTACTGTTAGGAAGTTCCACCTAATGTTGAGGTGGAATCTCTTTTCCTGTAGTTTGCGTCCATTATTCCAGGTCATATTCCCTGGAGCAGCAGAAAACAAGCTTGCTCCATCCTCAATATGACATCCCTTTAGATATTTAAACAGTGCTATCATATCACCTCTTAACCATCCCTTCTCCAGGCTAAACATACCCAGCTCCCTAAGTTGCTCCTCATAGGGCATGGTTTCCTGACACTTCACCGTTTTAGTAACCGTCCTTTGGACATTCTCCAGGCTGAGAGAGAGTGTGATTGCTCAAGGTCACTCAGTGGTTTTCCATAGCTGAACAGGCATTTGAACCTCGATCTCCAGAGCTGTAGTCCAGTGTCCAAACCAGTACCCCACATTGGCTCTCTTTGTGATGCTGAAAAGTTTTTTCCCCTTGTAAATGAGGCTTGAAATCAAGGTGTGTGTATGTGTGTTGGGGAACATCAGATGATTAGTGTGTGAAAGGATCTGTGCAATCTTCAATCCTGGTTGTGAAAATAAAGTCACACTCTCTCAGCCTGAGTGGAAGGCAATGACACACCACTTCTGAACCAGTCTTGCCAAGAAAACTCCCTGATAGGTTCCGCTTGGGGTTGCAGTAATTTGGAAATGACTTGAAGGCACAAAACAAAAACAACCGGGCACATGCTCAAAATGCAGTTTGTTCATAATACTCTTACCTGGCTTCCCGAGCAGCACATGACTCTTACTGAATGACTTCTGATTTCTAGAGACAAATATGTAATAGATCCTGCAAGCTTAAAGTCAGCCCTGCTCTGAATATGTACCATTGAATATGTTATCTCTATTCATAGCCTCTTGTGAGAAAATAGCAATGAAGAGAAGCGTGCCCAGAACATAGATTAGTTTTGATTCTGCATTGCCTTGTACAAAGTATAGGGTCCTCTGTATTCAGGGACTCCAGATCCACGAATTCAACTGATCACAGATTGTCATGACATATATCGTTAAGTGTTGGCAACATGAGCGTGGGCATGCTGATCATCTGTGGTTTTTGGCATCCACCCAGGAGCTTAAAACTAAAGCTCAGGGGATCCGAAGGGTCCGCCGTACTGCTGTGGAATCAAAACCCCATCATCATCATTTGGTATGTGATCTGATATGTGTCCTGGATTGGGAAAGCATAAACAATCCACTGTCAGTGGAACAGTGACAGGGACTCACCATGTCAGTCATCAAAAACATTCGCTTATCTCAAATGAAGAAATACAGGTAACTCTGATAATCCATATCTAGATATATGTACACATTTATACAAAGGATATTACTTTGTAGCATGATAGTGAGTTTATTAGGATCATCTAACAATCATAAAGAGCGAGTTTACAAAAAGCAGCGTAAAGATTAGCTTTTTGTACTTTGGCTGGAGAATCTTGGGTTCACAATTGTTTATCTATCGCTGTTGCTGCTGACCATGGGCCAATCCCTGGCTGTGGGCCTAGCTTGATTTTCAAGCATATTGTGCACATAAAGTCACCCATGTATGCCATGCTAAGTACAGTGGAG
>NC_056525.1:240747757-240752587 GCF_019175285.1 Sceloporus undulatus
CTGTTTCATTTGCAGTTTCAAATGAAACAGCTATCGTTGGCAAAAATGGTGATGTTTTCCTTTAAAAGCAGCCTGAATAAAACCTAAATGGTTCTTTAAAGATAGGACTTTTTTAAAAAATTGAAAGAACAGAAATCAACAATAAAGTTTATTAAAATAGCTATACTACAGAGCCTGGGAGTTAGAAGGCACACATTTTAAATTATTTAGGATAATGTTTAAATGTCCATCCTTTTTTCTTGGCCTTTTTTATTTTTGGTGTGAATTATGAAGGCAACAAACAGGTACAAGAAATATCAGGACTCCACAGATGGGGACTGGTCAGATCAGATGATCAATGGTTATCAATTGGGGTGATCAACTCAGCTTCCTCACTAACTAGAGACCCATTCATTGGCTGAATTTCCCAATGCTTCTCTTATCGTATTATTAACATTTTGTGTGTTTGAGTAACTGAGTAAACATGTAAGAGGACTGAAGGAGGATTTCATGTGGGAGCAGGAAGAGTTCTTATCTGCAGCATCCTCATCTGCCAAAGTTGGGAATAAGACAAATAGTTCCAGAAAACACTGTGGGAAACTGAATTTGAGGTTGTTGTTCCTGCTGGGCAGAAGACCTTCCAAGGCAGAAAATGAATGAGGAATGAATGATGCCTAGCTGAGACAATTGCATAAACAAAATGTAGTAAAGATTTTGCAACTATGAACATTATATGCTTTCAAAAGACACCTTTTGTGAATAAATAAAAAGCAGTAATGATTTTGCAAGTGTGGACATTATATATGCTTTCAAAAGCCACCTTTTTTTAATGCAAACCTGTCAGTAGAAAAAAAATGCTACTTAAGAAATCTCGATAAAATGTTTGAGGTACCCCTGGCTTCTAGGTATTCTCTTTTTAGTATAGTTTTCAGTTCTGTGCTGTTTAAGTAGAGAAAGATGTAACTGGCTTAGGTCCAGACTACCTGAAAAACTGTATCTCCCTATATGAACTTGCCAGAAGTCTAATCTGCCTTGCAGATTTATTGCCATGTGGCACCACTTTAACTGCCATGGATCAATGCTATGAAATTCTGGGATTTTCTGAGATATTTAACCTTCTCTGTCAGAGAGCTCTGGTGCCACAACAAACTACAATCCTCAGAAATCTATAGGATGGAGCCAGTTTTAAACTGCATTATTTCTGCCATAGACCATGCATAGCGGGGCTTTCCCCAGACCTGTCACCATCATGGGTCCAAAACACCCTGCAGAAATCATCCAGTTTGATTCTGCTTTAACTGCCCTGTCTCAGTGCTAGGGAATTCTGGGAACTGTACTGGTGTCATAGTAAAATACAATTCCCAGGATTCCCTAGCATTGAGCCAGGGCAGTTAAAGCAGAATCAAACTGGATGATTTCTGCAGTGTGTCTTGGAACACAGTTTCAGTCAGTGAGGATACAAGAGAGAGTCTTCTCAGGGGCTGCTCCCACCCTCTGGGATTCCCTTCCACAGGGGGCTAGGTTGGCCCCATACCCTGTTCTCCATTGGCAGACAGACGTTTTGCTTAAGCAAAAAGACTTCTTTTGGTGTTTTATTTATTTATTTATACATTTTTGTCTACCTTTTAAATTATTTTATACTGTTTCAATGTGATCATTTTAATTATTCCTTTTCAATTTAAAGTTCTGTTTCTTTTGTGAGCTACCTTGAGTTTCGCTAAAGGACAAAGGTGGCATGCAAAGGAAAGAAAAAAGAAAGGAGTAAAGCAAGGAAAGCCAGGCAGCACTCTCAATGGGAGAATTAACAGATGTGATTCCATACTACCATCCACAAAATGTGTTCCTACATTTTTATCAAGAGTCTCCCGACTGTGAGAGCCCGTGTGGCACAGTAGTTTGAGAATTGGACTGCAACTCTGGCGACCAGGGAGCGATTCCCAGCTTGGCTATGAAACCCACTGGGTGACCTTGGGCAAGTCACATGCTCTCAGCCTCAGGGGAAGGCAATGGCAAATCTCCTTTGAACAAAACCTGCCAAGAATATCCCATGATAGTTTCGCCTTAGGTCACTATAAGTAGAAAATGACTTGAAGGCACACAACACACACACTCCAAGTTGTATTTTTAAAAAGTCTGAAATTCTTAATTTTTCGTCTTATAGACAACAAAAAACAAGTCATAGAATCATAGAGTTGGAAGAGACCTCAAGGGCCATCCAGTCCAACCCCATTCTGCCATGCAGGAAATCCAAAGCATCCCCAATAGATGGCCATCTAGCCTCTGCTTAAAGACCTCCAAGGAAGGAGACTCCACTAAACTCCGAGGAAGGAGTGTGTTCCACAGTCGAACAGCCCTCACTGTCAGGAAGTTCTTCTTAATGTTGAGGTGGAATCTCTTTTCCTGCAGTTTGCATCCATTGTTCCGGGTCCTGTTCTCTGGAGCAGCAGGTCAATGGTTTAGATCCAGATTTAGTCATATGCAGAGCAGACTCCTTGAAATTAATATGACTTTTAAGCTAATCCTGTCTCATTTCAGTAACTTTGTTTTCAAAATGGATCTATTCTAAGTCTTGAGAGCTAGTGTGACATAGTGATTTGTGTGTTGGACTACAGCTATGACTCTGGAGACCAGGGTTCAAATCCTTGCTCAGCCATGGTAACTCACTGGGTGACCTTGGGCAAGTGACACTCTCTCAGCCTCAGAGGACAAATCTTGCTAAGAAAACATCATGATAGGGTTACAAGTTATGTCTTAGGGTTGTCATAAACTGAAAATGTGAAGGCACACAACAACAACAAAAACAACACATTTGAAAATGTTTAAAGCCTGTTTAAACTCACTGCTTTCCTGTCACTAAAACCACAAGCTTCCACTGGGTTCCATAATGAATGGACTTGTCATATTGGATTGCATCCCTCTGGATTGGAGCCACAGTAAGGTAATCAAAACGAGAGAAGAATTAGAAGAAAAGGAAATTAAATTACAATGGTTTCCCTATCGCCAATTAGTTGAGAGGTATAGAATGCATAATAAACAACCGGGAATTGGAAAAGAAGAGACAGAACTAGACAAAATTATTTACAAAGGGAAGAGAAAAGGATTAATTTCGAAATTGTATAAAGTATGTTTAAAATTAGAGTTAGAAAAAGAAATAATTAAACCTTGTAGGATCAAATGGGCAAGAAATATAGGGCACACGTTGAGTTTGAGAAAATGGGAAAGAGCCTGGAGGAAGGACTTCAATTTCACATTATGTGTGGACATAAAAGAAAACTTGATAAAGATGATTCATAGATGGTATTTAACACCATCCAGACTGGGCAAAATCTATACACATAATAAGGGACTATGTTGGAAATGTAATGAAAGTGTTGGAACTTTTAACCAAGTGTGGTGGACATTCCCTAAAGTTAAGAAATTTTGGAAAGAGGTACATATGGTAATACAAAGATATTTCAAATCAAACTCAGTTTAGACCCAGAAATGTTCCTTTTAAATATGGTTGAAAAAAAAAATGTAAGAGAAAGACTCAAACCTATACTGTATTTAATAACAATAGCAAGGATGTTACTAGCTCAATCTTGGAGAAATATGGAAATGACTACTGTGGATATATGGTTATATAAAACTTTGGATATAGTAGAATTGGATAAGATTACAATGACACAACGGTTGAAAAAAATCAAATTTGGGATCCACTATTGAATTATTGCAGAGACAGATAGTCAAGTTAAGTTATGTAAAGAAAGATGTTTAGGTCACTGTTCTTGTTTATGTAAGGTCAATTTACGCGGAGAAGTTTTTTGTACTGAATAACGAATGAACATGTAGTAATGCACGATCTTTAGCAACAAACAAAAAAAATATAAGTGTGATGTGTGAGATGAAGCATATAGAGAACTTATTTAATAGAGGAATATATGAGCCCAGCTGTAATTACTCTAAGTACTGAAATTAGAGATTTGGAGGGAGGAAAATGAGAGGGGAGAAGATAAGATATGAAGAATTCGATAAATATGTCAAACTTTTATCTGTATATACTGTAAACTTTCAATAAAGATTATTTTTAAAAACACACAAGCTTCCACTGGGTTCCATTATAAATGGACCTGTCATATTGGATTGCATCCCTCTGGATTGGAACCACAGTAAATTTTTAAGGAATTATATTTGCTTTATTATTTTTACTTTTTTTATCACTTACAGTGAATTGTTCTTCAAGACTGGGTATATACATATATAGATAGATATAGCTATATTGGGGGGGGGGGAGAGTTAGTTTAAGGCTTGAGAAGTGAATAGCCTTTTCCTGCTTTAGTGTTCTTCCTTTCTTTACATAATAATAAATAAATAAAATTTTTATTTATATACCGCTATTCCAAGGATCACAGCAGTGCACTGCAAGAGATAAAAACAGTTAAAAACATCACAAACCCCAGTACCCCCAGAAAATAACAACAATTAACAATAACAACAATAGACAACCAAACTGCTCCCCATACAAATGGCTGTGTAGAATGGAATACAACATAACACTGCCAAGGGGGAAAGAATGACAGACAAGGCTCATGGGGGAAAAGCCTGGCGGAACAAGAAGGTCTTTAGATCCTTCTTAAAAATATCAAGGGAGGAGGAAGTACGGAGCTCATTGGGGAGGGAGTTCCAGAGCTGTGGGGCTGAAATAGAAAAGCCCTTGACACAACAGGCTAAAGGGCGACATGCTTAGCATGTTTAAACTAAGTGAAAGGGACAGTAACCAGTTTTCCAGAGAGTGGTATGTCGGAAAAAATTAAGGTTTGAAGGACCTGTCTTTTCTGCCTGTCTGTTTAAACACATGTTGCCACTAAAATT
>NC_056525.1:240752612-240761930 GCF_019175285.1 Sceloporus undulatus
AAAGTGTTTAATCAATATCAATAATGAAATAATGAAATGGAAAACATGTTCTCAGATCTGAAAAATTGTGCCAATGAGTGGCTAAGAGCTGTTTGACAGTGGAACACATTCCCTCGTGGAGTGGTGGAGACTCCTTTATTGGATGTTTTTAAAACAGAGACTGGATGGTCATCTGTTGGGGGGTGCTTTGATTTTGTCTTCCTGCATAACAGAGAGCTGGACTGGAAGGTACTTGAGATCTCTTCTGAATCTATGATTCTAAGATTTGAAAACTAGCCCTCTTTTCTAGTTTTCCCCCATCACAAATGCAATTTCAGGCAGGCCCCCTCTTCATAAGAAAACAAACTGACAACAGCCCTTGTGTGAGAAGACAACATCATGTTGAAATTCAGCATCAAACAATCCTTGCACTGACAAAAGGGGGGATTTTCTATAAAGGTTATGTAGTCCCATCTCCTATATGCAAATAACTGTTCACATTGTTTAAATGGTGAAAGTAAGAACAAGAACCTTCTATGTTCTCACCTTTTGTTGTTTCACTCTTTCTAATCATGAAAGATCCAATCCTGGTATTAGGAAGGAGCAGAAGTTCTTCAGCTTTTTCTCTTCCTAAACCTTCAAATAACCAACTGCAGAAGAAGTGGTGGGGAGGTTAGAATTTTACAGGTGAAAGGAGAAACCACTTTCATCCACTGAAGTACAGAATTAGCATGGAAAATACAGTATCATCTGTCTGTGGAAATACTTTGTCTTTCTGCAAGACTGAGCTTCCCCCAAGTAGCTGGAAAATTGTCAGTTATGAACGACGTGAGAGAAGTGGGAAACTATAGTTGTTTATACATGTGTATAGGAAGTCTCTCTGTGCATATGTGTTGCAAGACAACCCAACTCCAAGAATAAGACAGATCATGTCCTGCGAGCTTGGAGCTGAGTCTTAAATGGAGGAAAGTAGATTTTGCCATTAATCAGTAGTATCTCCAAAAGTTGTAATTTACTAAGAGCCTTATTTTACACTGGAAAAGTAAAGGGTTGCTCTTGAGGAACCCACTTGGGTAGAGAGTCAGTTGGATAAACTGGGATAGGAATTGGGTGGTCCTCTGGATGTTCTCAAAGAGCAACGTCTAGCACCCTAATTTGTGTAGTCCACACTAGGCGCTATAGTTCAGGAATATATGGAAATCCTCACACCTGGCCTAAATCCAGTTCCTAATCCCAAAAAAACATTAGAAGCACTGCATCAATGGCCAAATTGCAAGTCAACATACATGCAAACAAGTCCCTGTTAATCCTCAGTCACCCCTCTTTTTCAGCTACTTTAAAAATATCCCAGTTTCTCTTTTCTTCCCACTTTCCTCTTCTTCTTCCGTTTACTTAAATCCAAGCAAAGGGAGTTCAAAATGTAAAAATAGTTTTCACTCAACTCAGCAAAAGTTGAAGAGAGGAGGAGGTGGAATCTCACCCTTTTCAGAAGGGTCAGGCAAAAGCAAACTACTGCAGCCTCTCCTAGTTTGCCTGTTTTTCCTCATTAATAACTCCAAGGTTCCTTGGCCACACATGTTACAGATTTAATCTTTGAAATGTTGGTAGATATGATGTAAATCCCATAGATTTAGTGGTCATTCAATTGGGAGCAGCAATTGGATTAAGGTCAATGTACTTCCTCTCCCTGGTGAGCCCAGAGGTGGAATGGTTTTGTGTGTCCCAGATTATGATTTTTGTTCACCCAGAATATATAGCAACACAGAATGGTAGCAACAAAGGTGTAGTGATACCGGGGCAGCTGGTATCAAGCACTGGCATCTTTTTATTAACAAAGATGATTATGTCATCTTCCATGTCCCCAGGATGTTGCATACCCTCTGAACTTTGCTGTAATATTCATACCAACTGGGAGGAAAAAGCATTTCCTCGGCAACTATGTACTGATGTGAGCTAGCTACATTGTAAGGTGGTTTGGTATGGAATAGCAATTAAAACCCATTAACTTTGCCACAATCTGCTTCTTATAGAGAGGAAAACTGCTAGAATTGTTCTGTTGATATGATTGAACACATCTGCCTGTGATTTTGGATTTCTGAGGCTGACTATTGGGATGGTCATGATGAGTATCTGCACTTCAACATTTACCACTTTGGCAAGTTTGTGTGCATTTATAAAACATTCACAGAATTGTGTTAGAGAGGCAAAGAAAGTTTTTAGTTGGTTGAGCCTTGGATGCAGTATCTTGTTTTGAAAATGAGGCAGGATTAAATCCTGTTTCTACTACTTTTCCCTCCACATATAAAGCAAATAATATGAAGACACACACAAAGGGACATGAGTACATTACCACCCCCACCCCCATTCTCTGATGTAAGTATACAAATAAGTATTATAAAATTTCTTACCCATGAAAAACTTTGGCTACACATTTTTCTGGGATATAATTTTCATGACCTGTAGTGAGGGACCGAGCTCTCCACCAGCCTCCTTCACTATAAAAACAAACAAACCAAATGACTTTGAACAAATGACTTAAAATGCAACAAAATGGGTACAGTTAATTAATTAATTATGTTATGTTATCAACTTTCAAGTTGACTCCAATTTATGGCATACCTATCCTAGGGTTTTCTTGACAAGATTCGGTCAAAGAAAGTTTGCCATTGCTTTCCTCAAGAGGCTGAGCAAGAATGATTTGCCCAAGGCCATTCCATGGGTATTTGTGGCTGAGTAGGGATTCGAACCCTGGTCTCCAGTGTCCTAGTCCAGCACTCAAACCACTACACCAGGCTAGCTCTCAATAATCAATTTATATCTTGCCTTTTCCTCCAAAGTGGGACTCAAGAAGGTTTACAAAAATGGAAAGACAAGTACAAATAAATGTCTGTCCTATGTAAAAACATACCAAAAATTATTATTAACAAATCCGTTATAAGACAAAAGTCAGTAAAACAGCATCTTACAATCAGTTCTGCATAGTCTATTGTAAAAGAAAAGTTGTTACTTGTCAACAGGACAGCAAACACGTGGGAATGCTGGCACATAAAATGGATAAAGATGATCATCAGTGAAATTACTAGACTTCCTCTTTCCACCTGAGATTTTTTCCATATTATTTTTTTAAAAATACTCCCTACACCGGAAAGGTTTAGTAGCAGTAGTAGTAGTAGTAATTGTTGCTATTATCATTTCATTTATTTATATCCTGACTTTCTCCCAGTAATGGGACTCAAGACAGCTAACAATGTATTTAAAGTAATACAAATTAGAAAGTAAATAGAAACATTAATTAAAAGTATAAACATAAGATGTAAGAAGCAATTATAGAGTGACTATAGTTAAAAAATTAGACATAAAACATATCAAAATTTATTAAAAAGGCTATCTAGAAACAGCATCACACAGCATTAAAAGTGCAAAAAAAGAAAAACCAAACACAACCTGATGACACAAACATCTTTTGACTTGCTGACAGAAAGAGAACAAGGACGGGGCCAACCTGGCCTCCCAAGGGAGGGAGGTAATGCGTTGCTGAGACTTCCCGTTTCCAGATGAGATTATCTCTTTTTTTCCTTTCATGGTTTGTTGACTTCTCATTCGGCTGTTTTGTCTGACAGAGAATTGCCCAGTACAACTCTGTCATCGGTTGAGTTTGGGAAAGTTGCCCTTTTGGAGGGACAGTATGGCCACTGGCCATGCTGGGTGGGCTTTCTGGACACTGTAGTATAGGTAAATTTTCCAAGGTCTGGCCATAGCTTGGTAAACCTATATTCTGAAAGGGAAATTGTCTACTTGTGGCATTTTGGATTTTTTAAAATATATATATATATTTTATTGTCATATCTTCAATGAGACTTTCAAGCATGTCTGGATTTTTGTTGTTGTTTTGGGTTGTTTTTTTTTTTAAAACCAGGCAGCTTGTGATAAATGTACAATTTAACCTTCTGTGTCAACTGATTCCTCAAATTAACTCCCTTACTTCATGGGAGGAAGCTCTGTTTCAATTTATTTGCCAGCCATGAGTTCTTTGTAAACCACTCAGATTAGCTCAGTGTCCTGCCCTGGGAGAGACTGTACATAAGTAGGTTGTTATTGTTATCTGCCACCAAGTTGACTTTGACTTATGGTGACCCTATAAATGAGAGACCTCCAAGAGCTCTGGTCATCAACTGTCTTACTCAACTCTTACAATTTCAGGGCAATGCCTTCCTTGATTGAATCTATCCTTGGTAATGTGGTCTTCCTCTTTGTCTCCTGCCTTCCAATATGCCCAACATTATTGACTTTTCCAGCAAGTCATGCATGACATGTCCAAAGTACAATGGTCTCAATTCAGTCATCTTGGCTTCTAGTGAGAGTTTAGGTTTGATTTGCAATAGGACCCATATATTTGTCTTCTAAACCATCCACTGTATCAGTTAGACTCCCCTCCAGTGCTACATTTTTTCCTGTCAACTTGCTTCACCATCCAGTTTTTACACCCATATATAGAAATCAGAAAAAAAAAAATGATATGGATGACTCTGACTTTGATTTCTACCGATATAGGACACATATATGGTAGAGTTCTATATTTGCTTACTGTGGCTTACTCACTTTCAGTCTCTTGGATAGGGTGTAAGAAGCTATTCTCTTATCCTCCTACTTCCCAGCTGCCAAGCCCTGGGACTTTGTTGCTGCTTCTCCTGTTTACTGGTAGGGAGGGAAGGCGGAAGCACTTCCTGCTCCATCAGTAAAAAGCACCTGCAGAGGGGAGCCTCCCAAGGTTTGACAGCTAATGGGGAAAAATTTGGAATTGTGTGATTGTTGCATTACACTACACTCACTTGATATAGGATCTTGGCCATAGAGATTCGCCAATTATCCTCACTTGAGGCTTTTAAAAAGGCGACAAAAACCTGTCTCTTCCGGCAGGCCTTCCCCGATTGATAATGTCCAGAACCAATTGAATCCCCCTCCTTTTATTATTTTTCGTATTTGTGCTTTGTTTATTAATTTTGTCGTACTGTTATATTTTTTAACCATGTTTTATAGTTCAGTTTTATACTTGGGAGGGAGGGTTGGGCCGGGGTCTTGTGGGGCTTGTTGTTTTTATTGTTCTATATTGTATAAACTTTGCTGTTACCCACCTCGATCCTCAAAGCAGAAGACGTGGGATATAAATAAATAAATTATTGTTGTTATTATTATTATTATTATTATTATTACTATATGTTATATTTTTAAGCTGGTATCCAAACCAGAGAAGACCCAGTAAATCAAAACTTAAGTATCACAGACCAAAGTGTGGGCTTCTGTTGGCCATTCCTCACCATTGCTGGCTTGGGCAAATTCTACAGGGCCTCATTTTAACTATCCCTGAACTGTCAGACTTAGAAAAATAGGCCCTTTCTTAAAAAGTACCAGATGGACAGCCAGTACTAGAAATCTTCAGATCTGCTAAAGTTATTGAATTGGTTCACATGTGCAGGCCAAGCTCATTCCCTTCAGCTGTCCCTCTTGCACGCACTTTCGCCAGAATTTTGCAAGGAAAAAGCCACACCTCACAGTGGTAAAACGTGCTGTTGAAAATTTATGGAAATGTTTTTAAGAAACTCTTGACATCCCAGTTAATGTTGATTTTCTCATATGATCTTCAACATGGGGCTAGATAATTTAGGGTTAGAACACGTAATGGAAATGCATGGTTGGGGTTTGCATGTGTTAATCCAGGAATGGAAAGAAGGTAGCTCTACTGGTAGATCTCTCTGAGTTGGACTAACAAGATTTCCGTGACCCACAGTTGCCTTAACAATGGTAAAAGATAAGAAACAGATATTATTACCCCAAATCATGCTGTGCAAAAAATGGAGGAATGTTTGAAGGAAGCAGAGAACAAAATTGGTGTGTGGATGACGAGAAATGTTGTCTTGGGTGTAGATCAGGGGTAGGCAACCTGCGGCCTGCGGCCGGATGCAGCCCGCAAGGCCATGGTACCGCCCCAGCCCGTCCGTGCCACCGATGTGGCCATGGGGCTGTGGGGGCACTGGTCTATAGAAGCATCGAGAACAGGCATTTATATTAACACTTTTCAAAAAAAATCAGCATTTTTTTTCGCGTGGTCCTCCATTATTTTTTAAAAAAAGTGTCTTCCATTTGAAAATTTTGTCCTACATTGGCCTGGGTTATTTATATATTTAATTTTTTTAAAAAATATTAATTATTTATTTTTGGGCTTCGCCCCCCATTGTCTGAGGACACCAACCGCCCCCGGCTCAAAAAGGTTGCCTATCTTTCAAATCATTACTGACTTATGGAGACCCTAAAGCAAATCAGTCACAGGGTTTGTTTGATGGAATTTGTTCAGAGGGGATTTGCCGTTGCCTTCCTCGGAGGTTGAGAGAGTGTGACTTGCCCAACCATGGCCAAGCAGGGATTCCAACCCTGGTCTCCCAGTGCCCTAGTTCAACACTTAAACCATTAACACTATACTGACTCTCATTGTGTGTGCTATGGTATTAAAGACAAATTCATTAACTAAATGGGATCTCAGAGGTGCCCTTTAATTCTAAGTGGATGTCTGGTAGAAATCTAATTTTTTCACTTACTTTCTTTTCAAGAAAACTAACAAGTATTTTTTTCACTGCAACAAAATCTTTGAAAACTGCAGTTTAACACTGCAGTTCAAGACTTATTCTGCACAAAATTCACATGTAGGTTTTTTTTTCATGTTTTCTGCACAGGAAATAGGATTTTTCTGTACATACTTACTCTGATATCACACGTAGTTTCTCTCCAACTTGAAAAATAGGCTGGCTTATATCTGGGGTGGGATAGTCATAGAGAACAGCAAGAAAATCACTTCTGTGACCTGCAAAGTGAATGAATAAGTGAATGAGTAAAAAAATGTGAAATAAGCAGGGTAATGAGTGCTGATCACTTCATTCAGCAAAATCACATACTAGACATATCCCAGTATGTAATTCTGAAAGGGATATGGGAAAATATTATATTTTCCAACATTTCACAGATGAAAACACAGAAGTGTTGAGCAACATTATAGTATGGTCAAGATGAAAAAAGTGATTAATGACAAAGAATATACAAGCTAGGAGAGGCTCCAACAGTCTGCTTTTCCTTTAGCTGCTGTCATGGCTCTATCCTATGAAATACTGGGATTTGTAGCTTGTTGTGGGACTAGAGCTCTCTGGAAAATATCTCCTAATACTCCAGATCCCATAATTCCATAGTATTGAGCCATGGCAGTTAGAGCAGTGTCACACTGCATTAATTCTGCAGTGTAGATGCAACCAAGAAAGGGCAAGATTTTAAACCCGCCTCTCCCCTTCCCCACACTGAGTTTATTTAATGTTAACCATTTTTGCATTTTGAACTCACTTTGCAGCAATTGAAGATAGCTGAGGCCAAAGGGGAAAAGTTGGAGGAGGAAAGAGAAACTAGGAGATTTTTTTAATGGAGCTGAAAAATGGGATGACAGAGTTAAATAAATCAGGGTTTTCCCTGCCAAATCGGGACAGTTGGGGGGGGGGGGGGGTACGAAAAGTGAGTCTCCATTTGAATCCAATGCTTCATTTCTAGTAAAAGCAAGGGTAGAGATGCAGTTTCTCTTTATTGGGAAGTCTTCCTTCTGATCCCATATAGTCCTGTTAATAGCCCTGTTTAGTAATCAAAACTCTTTTGCAGCCCAAATGGCATGGATAAGTTTCAACAGAAAAGACAGAAAGACTTTATTCAGGCATATACTAAGCCCTGGACATACAATACTTCTAGATAGTGGTTTGAAAATTGTAGCAAAGTAGTTGTTCCAGTGTGGAAGCCAGTGTGGTGAAGTGAATTGGCTAGGACTCTGGAAACCAGGGTTTGAATCCTGGCTTGGCCATGGAAATCCAGTGGGTGACCATGGGTGAGTGACACTCTCTCAGCCTCAGAGGAAGGCAATGGCAAATCCCCTTTGAAGAAACATGCCAAGAAAACTCTATGAGAGGTTTGCCTTAGGGTAGCCATAAGTCAGAAATGACTTGAAGGCACACAATAACAACAGTTGTTCCAGTTGAAACATTGCCATGGGCTGCTAATTGAGAGTGCAATGTTGATTTCATTATGAGCCACACACACACAGAGTATATCTTTATCTTGCCCATGGTATGAAAATAGTTTTAGATTTTAAAAATAGTACAAGAGGGAAATGTAAAACCACAGGAAGTCAGAAAAATCAAGGTCACTTTCCTGTTCAGTTAAATTGTTATGTTGGTTTTCTCTCTAGGCTTGACTAATTTCATCTACCATTAGCATAGAAAACCTGGCCATCTCACTTTGTCAGAAAGATGGAAAATACATTTTTGGGCTGCTTGTTCATGCATGCACATGCGTATGTGCATGCTGTAGACGTGAGATCAGAAGAAGATACCATAACTTTGAGCTTTGCATATAGACAGCATTTGATTCTACCCATGATGTGTCACTTTAAATAGCCCTTCCCATCTTGACACCTTCCATTTGCTTTGCACTACAGATGGCTGGGGATGATAGGAGCTCCAGTCCAGCCTAGGAGAGCACCAGGTTGAAGAAGGCTGATTTATACATCCTCACACAGGAGTACTGGAAAAATGCCAAGCTGTTGTCATTTAGAACAAGCAGTACATCTAGATCTGATTTAGACTGATTCATATTATCAGGTGGCTGTCATAGCTCAGTGGTATACAGTATACAGCTTGAACTAGGAGGATCTCAGGTCTTACCTTGACATTTCTGGTGTGAAAAATATGATGTGGCAGTGCTGATGAAGGAAGATGTTGTTGTTGTGTACCCTCACGTTGTTTCTGACTAATGGCAACCTAAGGCGACCCTATCCTGGGTTTTTCTTGATCATAGGCCTGTACAGACTGCCAAAATAAAGCTGCTTCGGGTCTCTTTGGAGGTATGCTGTTTAAATGATGCATGCATCAGAAGAATCCAGAAGCTGCACCAAAGCTGTACTCCAGTGCTTAGGAATGTAGTGTGGCTTTGGCACGACTTCCGGACTCTTAGAACCCATGCATCATTTAAATAATAATAATAATAAATTTATTATTTTTATACCGCCCTTCCATAGATCAGGGCGGTTCACAGCAAATTTAAAATAGCATACCTCCAACAAGGCCCAAAGCAGCTTTATTTTGGCAGTCTGTAACAGGTCATAGAATCATAGACTCATAGAGTTGGAAGAGACCACAAGTGCCATCCAGTCCAACCCCTTGCCATGCAGGAACTCTCAATCAAAGCATCCCCAACAGATGGCCATCCAGCCTCTGCTTAAAGACCTCCAAGGAAGAGGACTCCATTACACTCCAAGGGAGT
>NC_056525.1:240762030-240769546 GCF_019175285.1 Sceloporus undulatus
TTTGCAGGCTTCAGAAAATCTGGGAGAAGCAGAGTACTAGTCATTTGAAATGCAATGCTGGAGGAGACTTCTGCAGTTACCCTGGCCTGCCAAAAAAGACAAATAAAAGGTGCAGGAGCAAATGAATACTGGACTCTTCCTAGAAGCCAAGATGGCTAAACTGAGGTCTCTCACTCATGGGAAGCTGGTCCAAGGATCTTTTTTTCTAGTCTTCTTTTGGAACCCAAGGTTCTGTGACTCTCTAAACCTGCACAGTTTTCCACTGAACAAATTCATTCTTTGTAAAGGAGCTGACATGTGGTCTGACAATCATTCACAAAATTCTATCTGAAGTTGGTGATCAAATGTGCAGCTGTCTCTTAAAGAATTCTCTCTCTCCACACACCTCTCCATTATGAGTGTCTGAAACTGCCAGGGGAGCTTAAAACTTTCCAGATTTCTGTCCAGCAATTGGTGACTCACAGCTTTTAAATGAAGACCCGGCCATAGAGTTCTTGCCCTCACTTGTTTTATTCCCCCCCCCCCTCTCCTTTGCATATAAAATCCAGACATCTCAGTGTCTGAAAAGCTGGGAGTGACTTCATTACAGTCATTCTGCACAAATGCCTTGTCCATCAAGGAGAAGAACATAGAGATGATAAAATAAGTCGAGGAGGGAAACCAAAACGGAAGGAAACTCTAAGATGAAAGTGGCTCTGTTCATTGCATTGAACTGAATGGGGTTTAAAAGTCCTCCAGTTTTGGCTGGATCATGCCATCATGGAAGTGGTGTGTAGCAGCCTTCCGCAACCTGGTATTTTCCAAAACTGTTGGACTACACTCCCCATCATTCCCTGGAATGATGAGAAGGCACTAGCTCAGAGAAGGTTGCAAAATGCAGCTCTTGGGTCACATTTGCCCTCCAGTCTGTTCTATGGCCCCAAACCCTTCAGGCTGTCCCCCCCTTTTTGACCAAAAGAGATTGCCTTTCCTGGAGTTGTCTAGGAGCAACAACACACCATTTAAACTGCTTATAGGTATTCCCTCTTGCTGCTAAGCATGACAAAATATCAATTATTCAATGCCAGAAATAAACTTGTAGCCAGGGTGACCAGATGCCCTAACTGTAAAGGAGGACAATGCATTACAAAAGGTGGGACATTCAAGACAAATGCTGGACATTACAAAATAAAAGCTAAAAATGCTCATATAAATGTAAATTCATTCTTTGTAGACATGCTCAAATCGGGGGGGTTATTTTGAAACTCCTCCTGGACAGAAGGTTGAAATGTAGGACTTGTCCTGGAAAAGGAAGACATCTGATCACCCTGCTTGGAAGCCAATGATCCATCTTGTTGCTGCATGAAATCATGCCAAATTTTGTGGCATAAATTTTATAGTGAAGGCACTTATTATTACAGCTTCCACAGTAGACCCCAGGAATTCAGGCAACTGGACTGGGTCCATATCAACATGCCAGTTAGAAGAGAAAAATGAGTGGGAGGAAAGAGAAAAACCATAAATGCACCCAAAGATCCTTGAAGGAAGGGTGATATTTTTAATATTGAATGAGCAAACAATACTCCATCTTAATGTGGAGCTTTATGTAACATTGGTGTTTGTCCAGCGAGATGTTGGCTGGCTATGTTTTGCATTTTATTCACACATAAATTCCTGTATGTATGAACAAATCTTGCCAAGAAAACTCCATGATAGGTTTGCCTTTGGGTGGTCATAAGTTGGAAATGACTTGGAGACACACAACAAATGTGGTTGTATTTTTCTGGCCATGGTGTAACATTCATGTTCAGTTCACAGTTGTGTAAGCAGTGTTCTATTCTTGGTTGGTGTGTAGCTACTTCTCAGTGTCTTCTATGCGCCACTTCATTCCTATGCACTTGGTTGCATGATGTTGGTGTTCAGCTGAAGGGTGGTTTAGCACAACCACCACTTAACTACAAGCAGGTAGATTTACACCAGAGGTAGGCAACCTTTTTGAGCTGGGGGCCGGGTTGCTGTCCCTCAGACAACTGGGGGGCCGAAGCCAAAAAATAAATAATTAAATATTTTTTTTAAAAAAAATTAAATACATAAATAAACCAGGACAAATGTAGGACAAAATTTTCAAATGGAAGACACTTTAAAAAAAAAAGAGGACACGTGAAAAAATTTGCAGATTTTTAAAAAAATGTTAATATAAATGCATGTTTCTGCAGCTTCTATAGACAATTGCCCCCCAAAGGCCCCGGCGGCAATCGGCGGCAGGACCAGGCTGGGGCCGGTCCCAAGGCCTCTCTGGGCCGCATCTGGCCCGCGGGCCGCAGGGTGCCTACCCTTGATTTACACAATGTAGGATCTTGCTTCTAATCTTGCATTTAGTCGTTTACGCTACTGAAATGGCTACAGAGATGGTTTTGTGACTGTTCCTTTGACATGAAAATTTTTTTTTTGAACTGAAGCTGAATGATTTTCGTGCTGTTCTTTTACTTTCTCACATTACTTATTTCATTTGGCCAAGAAAGTATACCAGAAGGACAGGGTAAAAATCAGACTGGCAGGATAATTTTGGACACGAGAAATGCTGTGGATTCCAGGTTTCCAGGTTACACTATACACACTGGAACATTAAAAAAGAAAAGAAAAGAAAACAACACCAGTAAAACTTTAAAGATTTTTGGCTTGCTTACTGGTGGTACAGAATAAATCTTTGTCATTCTGTTCACACAGTATATGATGGACGCCAAGTGAAGGGAAAGCTACTGTTTGCCCAAGGCTGGCCCTACCAATAGGCAAAGTGAAGCAGATGCCTCAGAGAAAGGGAAGCAAAATAATCCTCTCAGTTTTTCCTCTTGATTTCCAAAATATCTTCCTGTTTTGGAAGGCATAGCATTACAGACATTACCACATGGAGAAAATCAGGGGGTTAAATATGCATTTTCCAGGTACAGTCGTGCAATCATGGCTAAGATTTTCACACAACATCGCGATTAGAGAGGACTTATCCCAGGAATAACCAGGAATGTTCCAGCAACAAATCATTCACAGGGAAATCATGCAACTATCCCTGGACAATGCCTGTTTAAACCCCAGCACCCCCAAACATAAAAAGCCATTTTATACTAGTTCAGAGCATTGCACTCAGTGGTTTAGATAATTGAAACTTCAGCACCCAGAGTCACTTGCCTTTGGGTATGTGGGCTGTCCAAAACGTTTGGAGGATCAAATGTTGAAAGCCATTGGTCTTCATCACTTGAGAGTGGCTCTCCACAGTTTCAGAAATACTGGTGCCAAGATGCTAACTACCTACTTGGCTGGAAGCGGAGGAGAAGAAAGAGAAATCTCATTCTTTGGAGATTTTTAAACAGAGGCTGGATGGCCATCTGTTGGGAGTGCTTTTAGTTTCATTTAGTTTCTGAAATGAAAACATTTACCTCCCCCTTACTCTTCTAACAGATTAGTTACAATATTTAGTTGTTCCTGTGTACCCTCAAGTTGTTTCTACCTTAAGGCAACCTTATGGTGGCTTAGTGGTTAAGAGACCAGGTCTGATGATCAGAAGATAGGAAGGTTGGCAGTTCAAGGCCCAGGTGTTGCATGATGGGGTGAGCTCCTGTCACTAGTTCCAGCTTTTGCCAACCTAGCAGTTTGAAAGCATGCAAATGCAAACAGATAGACAGGTATCACTTCTCAGTAGGAAAGTAACAGTGTTCAGTGCAGTGATGTCAGCTACATGACCACCAGAGCAGTCCTTAGACAAAGCTGGCTCTTTGGCTTAGAGACGGAGATGAGCACCACCCCCTACAATCAGTTATGAGTAGACATTCATGTCAAGGGATTGCCTTTACCTTTTTATGGTGAATCTATCATAGGGATTTCTGGGGCTGGGAGAGTGTGACTTACCCAAGATCACCCAGTGGGTTTCCATGGCTGAGCAGGGAATCAAACCCCAATCTCCAGGGTCCTGCCCCTACGTTCAAGCTGCTACGCCGTATTGGGTCTGAGTTACAATATTTAGCTATTAAACAATGGCACTTCCCATAAATTACTGAGTGAAGCAGGTGGACAATACTCTATGCTATTATATGAAAAAATGATTGATAAAAGGGCCTGTGATACATAGAATCATAGAATCAAAGAATCATAGAATCGTAGAGTTGGAAGAGACCAGTAGGGCCATCCAGTCCAACCCCCTGCCATGCAGGAAATCCAAATCAAAGCATTCCCGACAGATGGCCATCCAGCCTCTGTTTAAAGACCTCCAAGGAAGGCGACTATATCACCCTCCGAGGGAGTGCATTCCACTGTAAACAGCCCTTACTGTCAGGAAGTTCCTCCCAATGTTGAGGTGGGATCTCTTTTCCTGTAGCTTGCATCCACTGTTCCGGGTTTGTTCTCTGGAGCAGCAGAAAATAAGCTTGCTCCCTCAACATGACATCCCTTCAAAATTTTAAACAGGGCTATCATATCACCTCTTAACCTTCTTTCTCCAGGCTAAATATCCCCAGCTCCCTAAGTCGTTCCTATAGGACATGGTTTCCAGACCCTTCACCATTTTGTCACCCTCCTTGGCACGCTCCAGTTCTCCACATCTTTTTAAATGTGGTGCCACGAACTGGACACAAATTCCAGGTGGGGCCTGACCAAAGCAGAATATAGTAGCACTATTACTTCTCTGATCTAGACACTATACTTTTATTGATGCACCCTAAAATTGCAATGGCCTTTTGCCTGCTGCATCACACTGTTCACTCATGTTCACTTGTGGTCTACTTGGACTCCTAGATCCCCTTCACACATAGTTTCATTCAGCCAGGTGTCCCAATCCTATATTGTGCATTTATTTTTCCGCCCTAAGGATAAATTGGTGGTCCCTTTTAAATCAGGTACAAATATGGTCAGCTTTTCCCTGAGCGCTGGAGACTCAGCTAGGAAAGATAGATTCTTTGCATCTTTGAAATGACATATTATTACTAAGCATGGCACTAGGAGGAAAAATACCAACTAAATCTTTACTTGGTATACTATAGAGTAATTAGATCCCCAAAATAATACTGAGAGGCCTATTGCTGGATTAGCTTCAACCTTTTTGTTGCAATATGCTTTCAAGTTGTTTCTGACTTATGGTGACCTAAAGGCTTTCTTGGCAAGATTTGTTCAGGGGGGCTTGACCTTTTGCCTGCCTGTGAGGCTGAGAGAGTGTGACTTGCCCAGTGGGTTTCTATGGCTACACAGGTATTTGAACCTGGGTCTCCCAGTGTCCTAATCTAACACTCAAACCACACTGGCTAACCTTGTACTTAGTAATAATATATATTTCCTCTTTGCATAGCCATCCAAATTATCACTAGTGGTTGTGAACTGCACATCTTTATTATACACAGTGTGCCTCCTTTTTATATGTACTTAATCGTCCACCATTCAGTTTCTTGGGATGCAGAATATTTTTGTTGCAGACCCCATGCTTTGTCTTGGACTCAGAAGGTGCCAGATTCACTCTTCAGAATAAAAGAAACTCACATATCAAAATAGGCCCTTGCTTGAGAGTTTGAACCACTGATGCCACCTGTGCCGAGTTAAACAGTCCAACAGGCTGACTGTACAATGCAATATTATTTCCAGCAGGACTGTCCCTGTTTCTTTGTCTATTTTCCCTCTTTCTGCAATGTGCTAGGTTGGTGGCACAGAAATTGGATCACGCTCATAACAAATTCAGGTGGTGAGTGCCAACAGTCCTGTAGCCAAATCCTAAAACAAGGCCACTGAGAAACAAGAAGAATGCAACAGCATGTTTGAGAAAACAATAAGGCTAAGTTGTAGATTTGTATGAAGGCCACTCAATACAGTCTAAACATGCTCAGGATCTGATAGAAAACAGAGAGGCTCTATGAAGTGGGGTAGCTTGCTTGAGAAGCACTGTAAAATTTTACTTGATTGGTCTACAGCTTCCCAAATCCCCTGGCCAGTCCTGACAACCCTAGAACACCTGTGTAGCTTTGGGAGTGGGATCAGTGCCATGGTGATGGCTGATAGGGGAAAGAAGAGGCATGGACATTATTTTCCAGGTGCATTGTTTTGTCACTGTGTTTTTGAACACAATCTGTTTCAGTATTTTGTAGCAGACTCCTGGTGATGATTCATTTAATTTTATTTTATATGCAAAATGAAAAAGACACAGAAAATGGAGGTTCAAGTTGTTTTAGGCTGCATCTACACTGCAGAATTATTGCAGGTTATCACCACTTTAATAGCCATGGCTCAGCACTATGAAATTTGGGAACTCGTTTTGTGAGATATTTATTCCTCTCAGATTGTTCTGGTGCCACAATAAACTACAAATCTCAGGATTCCATAAGATGGAGCCATGACAGTTAATATGATGTCAAACTGCATCAGTTCTGCAGTGCGGAAGCAGACTTACTTCAGGACAGTCACCATGCAGTTGAATCAACAAGGAGGACTGGTGAGAGGAGCAGCCCGCTAAATGCTATAATGCCATGTAATTTGCACTCTTGGTTCAATATTTGCAGATGTAATTAGCCATGCCCCCTTGTGCACTGGAAATTGAATACATTTGAAGAAAGTGTGTAATGATGCATTGCGGGCACAGTACAAGGTGTTGGTCATTACCTTTAAAGCCCTACATGGCTTGTGTCCGGGTTACTTACGGGAATGCATCTCCCTATACGATCCGCCCCGCATTCTTAGAACAAGTGGGAAGAATTTGTTGGAAATACCAGCATCCAAACATGTTTCTACTTCCCAAAAGGCATTCAGTATAGCTGCCCCTAGACTTTGGAATGGACTCCCAGAGGAGACCCGCCTTGTTATATCCTTAGAAACCTTCAAGAAGGCGGTAAAGACAGAGCTCTTTCACCGTGCTTATCCTCCTGACCTCCTATGAAGACCACTAACATGGAACGAGACCAGCTGCCCCTGTGATTGTTGTTAATGTTTTCAGGTTTTTATGTTTTTATGTTCTTATGCTTTTATTCTTTTAACTGTGGTTTTAATGGTGCAGTAACTAATGCTGCAGTATTGTAATTGTAATTTTAACCATGTTGTGATCCCGCTTCAATCCATTGGGAGAGGTGGGAAGATAGAAATAAAAATTATTATTATTATTATTATTATTATTATTATTATTATTATTACATGACATATACAAAACGTACCTGTTCCAGTGTGTTCAGATATGGATTCGTTTTGACGAATGCATAGAAAAATACATATTAATTTTCTTGCTGGGTGGAAAGAGGAAGAAGAGCAGAGAGGTAGCCAGCCTAGCATGGAAGGCAATTGCACAGGCTGAGAGCAGCCACCAAAAAGGCCCTTTCTCATGTCTGCACCAACTGTGCCTATGAGGGTGGTGGTATTCAATGAAAGCTCTCCCCCAAAGATCCCAAACTCAGGCAGACTCACAGGAGGAGCTTTGGATAGTCCAGAGGTAGGCAACCTTTTTGAGCTGGGGGCCGGGTTGCTGTCCCTCAGACAACTGGGGGGCCGAAGCCAAAAAATAAATAATTAAATATTTTTTTAA
>NC_056525.1:240769571-240785209 GCF_019175285.1 Sceloporus undulatus
TTTGAAATGGCACAGCATGTGTTTAGGGGTTCACTTAAAGTCCAAACTTTCAAGCAGCGCATGCTACATGTTGCTCTAGGGTTAGGTTAGGGTTAGGGTTACGAGTCTTAAAATGTGCTGCAGCTGTGCTGCAGCTTCCACTCTGCATGTAGCGGACTCTGCAATTAAGCCTGCTGCAAACTGCGCATGTTCAAGACCCCAACTCATTATGCGACACAGCAGACACGGAGCTTTTAAATGGGCAACTTAAATTAGCGCGTAGCAATCTGTGTACCGGTGCCGCGCTCTCATGGCTTCTTCCACTCTCGATATGTGTCAGCAATCAGGTAGGACTGCTCCAGTTTCTGCAGTTACTCCAGTTTTGGGACCATATAGCTATAATGTCAGCCGTCTCAGTATGAGACCAAGAGTCCCCCTGCCTTTTTTCGGGGTGCTGTGGATGGCTGTGCACCTGCTTGGGGGCAAAGGGGAGCCGCACACAGCTGTGCCAGAGCAGCCGAACTGTGCCCGTTCCCAGGTGAAAATGGCGCAGGAATGTGTGTAGGGGGTCACTTTAAATTCCAAACTTTCCAAGCAGCGCATGCGTACATGTGCTCTAGGGTTAGGGTTAGGGTTGGTTACGAGCTTAACAAAATGCGCCGCCGCTGTGCCTCAGCTTCCACAGCTGCATGGCAGCGGACGTTGCAATTAATGCCTGACTGCAAACTGCGCATGTTCCAAGACCCCAACTTACTATGCGACGGAGCTTTTAAATGGGCAAACTTAAAGTAGCGCGTAGCAACTCTGGTGTACCGGTGCAGCAGCTCTCATGGCTTCTTCCCTTCTCGATATGTGTCAGCTCAGTAGGACTGCTCCAGTTTCTGCAAAAGTTTGGCTGGGACCATATTAGCTATCAGGTCAGCCGTCTCGTAGAGACCACAGACGTCCCCTGCCTTTTTCGTGGTGTGGTGGATGGCTGAGCCTCTGCCTGGTGCCAAAGGGGAGCCGCCACACAGCTGTGCCAGGAGCAGCCGAAACTGTGCCCGTTCCCAGGATGCAAATGGCGCAGGAATGGGTGTAGGGGGTCACTTTAAATCCAAACTTTCCCTATCACTTCTACAACCAAACATCCGCGGCAAAACTTTCAACTTCCCGCGGTTCTAGCAACGCATGCGCACAAGTGGCTCTGGGTAGGGTACGAGACTTAAAATGCGCCGCAGCTGTGCCGCAGCTTCCCAGCTCCATGGCAGTTGGACCTTGCAATTAAAGCTTGACTGCAAAACACGCATGTCCCGGGACCCGACCCATTATGCGACGCAGCTGACACGAGCTTTTAAACCGGCAACTTATATTTGCGGCGTAGCAATTCTGACGTATCGGTGCAGCAAGCTTACAGACGCGAGCTGCGCAGGTACGCATCAAACAGAAAAGAAGCGGGAAAAAGCAGCACCTTTTTATGCCGCTTCTTCCCGCTTGGGGCGTGCGGGGGGCGTGTTCATGACGGCATTCAGATAGGGCCGTCTGAGGCTCTACCTTCATGACCTCATGAATACACCCCTTTTTGCCCGTCTGTAACCCCGCCTAAAATTCCAACAAGAGAAACATAATTTCATTTGTATTAGGCTCTACTGTTCCACTGTTCAACAGTGGAACAAAACTCCCTCAGAGTGTAGTGGAGTCTCCCTCCTTAGATTTCTGCATGGCAGGGGATTGGCGGATGGCCTGCGTCTCTTCCAACTCTATGATTGTATGCATCTATATGTTTATCATTTGAATGAAATGTTTGAGCAATTGGGCTGATGTTTCATGTATGACATCTCCAGGGCCTACTACCCCCTTCTCAAAGACCATAATCAGGGACGATGTTCAAGGAAATCTGTGGGGTGGTGATGCTCCTAACAATGCTAAAGAGATATGCTGTTTATATCTCCCCACAGCATTTCTTTCATGAGAGCATTGATAACACAAAATGCAAGTGGGTACTTGAAAAGACCAGCAGCATGGGGCTGTAGCCACTGAGAGGCTACATGCCATTCGCTCCCATTCACCATCATGATGCCGCCTTGCTTTATTTAGCTCTATTTCCTGGGTTTGCTGAGCTAGTCCCTTGTGTGCAACAGCTGAGGACAGACCATTATGCACCAGCTGGAAATAACAATGAGGGTATTTTCCCAACCCCATGTCTACAAGGGCTTTTATGCTACACAAACCACAGTTGGCGACAGCTTGTCTGTTAAAATCTCTGGCATGGATTCTACAAAATAATTTTAAAAAATTAAATATATTTTTTTAAAAAAACAGAAAAACAGTCTTCGGGGGATGAGATAGTAAAGGAAGTTTAAAACTGAAAACTGAACATGTTTAGTGGACACGGAATGTGATACTGGGAGAAGATGGGATATCCTGAGCAAGGTAAAGCCTGGGAGAATGAATCACGTTTTATGCTACAATTCTTAGTTCTGTCAGATACCTATGATGCCTGCAGGATTCTGGGAATGCCATCCAAGATTAACTTTTCCAAGACTGAAGGGTGTTGTGCTGCTGGCACCCTGAGAATAATACTCCAAATTTAGACTGCCTGTTGTTGTGTGCCTTCAAATCATTTCGGTTACGGTGATCTAAGATGAACTATCAAAGGATTTTCTTGGCAACATTTCAGAGGAGGTTTGCCATTGTCTCCTCTGAGGCTGAGAGCATGTGAAGGGATCTAGGAGTCCAAGTAGACACAAGTTGAACATGAGTAACAGTGTGATGTGGCAGCAAAAAGGCCAATCCATTTTAGGTGATCGCTAAAGTATAGTGTCTAGATCAAGGAAGTAATAGTGCCACTCTATTCTGCTTGGTCAGCCCACCTGGAATAGTGTCCGTTCTGGGCACCACAATAAAAGGAATGAGAACTGGAGCGTGTCCAAGGAGGGGACAAAATGGTGAGGGTCTGGAAACCATGCCTATGAGGAACGACTTAGGGAGCTGGGGGTTTAGCCTGGAGAAAGAAGGTTAAGAGGTGATATGATAGCCTGTTTAATATTTGAGGGATGCATTTTGAGGAGGGAGCCGCTTTTTCTTCTGCTCCCGCGACTAGCCTGGAAACAATGGTACAAACTCCGGAAAAGAGTCACCTCAACATTAGGAACTTCCTGACAGTAAGGGTGTTCGACAGTGGAACACACTCCCTCGGAGTGTGGTGAGTCTCCTTCCTTGGAGGTCTTTAAGCAAAGGCTGGATGGACATCTGTCGGGTGCTTTGATGGAGGATTCTGCATGGCAGGGGTTGGACTGGATGGCCCTTTGGTCTCTTCCAAAATCTATGTTCTATGGCTTGCACAAGGTCACCCAAGTGGGTTTCATGGCTGGGCTGGGAACTGCCCCAGTTTCAAGAGGTTAGCCCAACACTTAAACCACTATGCAACACTGCCTACATTGTTATAAACCCTGAATCCCCCCCTCCCCAGGGCCTGCTGTGTTCTGTTTACCTTACACAGGCCCCAAACTTCCAAATTTGGTCCAGGCTGGCTCTGGCTTTTCCAAGAAACCCCGAGGCAAATGTGGCACTGATGGTTGACCTCCCTTTTGGATGTGGTCGCTGTGGGCATCCCTGCCAAGTTGTTCTGTGGGTGTCAGTTGCTCTAAAGTCAAAACAAGGCTGGGCACCTCATTCTGTGCTCAGGTTGTTCTGCTGCTGTGTTGGAAATCTTAGGGACACAGGAGTCAGAAAGCTGGACAAGAACCCAAGATCCTGACTCCATGCAACTGTAATGAGGTGCCCACTGGCATCTCAAGACTCAGTTTATCATGCACTTTCACTGTCCCATTCAGTGGATGTTTGAGACTGATGGTGCATTCTACATTGTTAGAATGATGGCAGTCTGACATCAATTTAGTGCTGCAGCACCTCTATGGATTCCTGAGATTTGTAGTTTCACAAGGTCTCTAGTTGCTGGTGCCTCACAAATCCCAGGTTTCTGTACGATGCCGCCTTGGCAATTAAAGTGATGTCAAACTGCATCATTTCTACAGTGCAGATGCACCCTACTTTTCAGTCTCCTTCTCCCAATTCCCCCTTTCTCCTTTGCTTACCTCAGTTGCTGCAAACTGAGTTCAAAGTACAAAAGTAGTTTGCCTCAACTCTGCAAAGGGAAAAGGAGGGAAGGTGGTGGAATCTTGCCTTTCCCAGGGGCTCAAGAAAAAGCAACTGTTGCAAAATGCTCCCATCAGGTTATGTTTTCCTACTCATTTATTATTTTTTTCCATCTTTATCACACTCCAATGTTGCTTCGCACACATGTCCAGGTTTTTATCTGTGAAATGTTGGCGGGTATTGTGGCTTCTTCGTTACTTTTTTGTGGCTCTGTAACTGCTTGAAGCATTCTTCCCTGAGCCTAGTTGGCATGTATCTTGTTAGTTGGGGATGAAGCATGCTTTGTATCAGGAAGTTTTAAAACTAAGAGGACAGATTCATAGCCAGATTTCTCATTGTGGATATGAGATTGTAATGTGGGTGTTGCTGAACTCCTTGGAATAAGGTATTTTTGCTGTGTTTTGTGAGCAGGCAGACATTCAGAAAGGAGTCATGCTGAGCATTTGGATGTGTATAAGGATTGCTTGCGCTACAGCATACTGTGTAACTATCTGGTACATTGTTAGAGAAAATGGGTGGGTCTCCTTAAAGCCATAAAGGCACCAAATTCTGCCTGATCATGGAAGCTAAGCGCAGGTCAGCCCTGTTTAGTCTGGGATGGAGACCACCAATGATACCAGCTTTGTTGTTGTTAACTGCCTCAATAGTTAACCCTGACTCATGGCAATCTGTGGTAAGACACCTCCAAGCCCCTCTCTCCTCCACCCTGCTCTACTCAGGTCTTGGTGATTCAGGACCGTGACCTCCCTGATAGAGTTTATTCAGGGAGTTTATCTGGTATCTGATCTTCCTCTCTTTCTGCTACCCTTCTACTTTTCCTAGCATTATTGTATTTTCCAATGAGTCATGCCTTCTCATGATGTGGCCAAAGTCTGATAGCTTCAACTGGACCCTCTTGGCTCCACCGCGAGAATTCTGGCTTTGTCTGTTTAAGGACTTTTTGTTTGTCCTTTTGGCTGGCTACGGTATCTTCAGCACTCTTCTCTAGCACCGTATCTTAATGAGTTGATTTTCTCTTATCTACTTGCAGGTGTTGTAGGCTATATTTCAGGAGGAAAGAATTGGCAAAGCAGCTTTGGTATAATTTGTCCATGAATGGGGTCACCATAAAACATCAAGTGACTTGAAGCAGAGAGTTTCTATCTTGTTTTAAATTTCTGTTGAGCCTATTGTATTTCCACTGCCTCTGTCATTTATTAGTGTCTATTTATTGAAAAGCATTGGTATCTGTGTGTGTGGTACAGCATGCTGTATTTTACTTTACTGTACTACATTTCTGGTGTACAGTTCCAAGAATCCCTTAGCTAACTTGGCTATTGACCCTGGCAGGTGATTATGGGAGCTGTAGTTCCAAAGAGTGATGTTTCCAAGCTCTCTTGTGAGAACATGGGGGGGGGCATTCTCAAGGAAGGCCAACCACTGTTGTGTTGTGGAGCCAGTACGAGAGTTGATTATTATAGGGCATGCCAGGGTCTCTCTTGAGTGGCTACTGGGAGCAAAATGAAGAGGGAGCACCCTGACAGAACAATGAGAAAAGCCAGTTCAACTTCCAGATTAGATTATAAAACTCTTCAACAGTTGGGCAAATGACCACATACACAGGAGAGAAGGGAGGAAAGTAAGAACACTACCCAGATAGGTCAGAGTTGTCTTATATACAATATACAACTGACCCCCTAGGGTTAAATAAAAGGCTTTCTCTGGTTCTGGCTGACTATACATTACATTCTCTTCCAGAAGAAGCATATCTCTGTGCGGGGGGGGTCACGGTGGTGTGTGTTTTGTTGTGTGTATGTGTGCAGGGAGCACAGGGTGACACCCCTAAGTGGGGTGGCATCACTGTCTCTAAATATCAGAGATTAGGGGAGGTGTGACTAGTGGGTGGAGAAGGAATGCTCATTGCAATCACCATCAGTGAGCAAGGCGAGCTTCTCCTTCTCTGCCCACTGAGCCTTGAGGCAAGGCGGAGTAAGTGAATGAGGCTTAGTGAGTGAAGAAAAGCGACACTGACTTGCAGTCACTGTTAGCAAGCAAGGTGAGAGTCTCTCTCCCCACTGACCTTTGGTGACCATGGTCTCCTGTCCTTTCTCTGCCTCCCTTTTATCGCCTGGCAAACAGCCCTTCCGGATCCAGACGAGGCTGCTGAGCAGTGAGGAAAGGGAGTGGGGAAGGGAAGGCAGAGAGGAGATAGTGAAGAGCAGAAGCAACAATGGTGCTGCTGCACTGCCCATTCTTTGGGGGTCCTGACACCCTGAAGAGACTAGCAATGCAGTGGTGACAGCGACAGAAACATCATGTAGAGATATCTTTGTAGCACCTTTGGACTAACTGAAGGAAAGAAGTTGGCACATGAACTTTCGTAGATTGCATTTGGTGATGTAGTTTTCTTCCATATTGTTCTGCAGACTAACACGTCTTTGAATAGAAAAATCATTGTTCATTTCATTTCATGATTATTACTGAAAATAATTTTGTTGGGGGGAAGTGTTCCAAAAAATGTCAGGTTTCAGATATGCTTAGTAGTACGCCACTGTCTCTGATATCAGTTCCTGTGGGGAAAGCACCCATGTCCTGCTAGTGGGTTCTCTGTACACAACCGATCAGCCACATGTGATTAGTATACTCTAGGGGCCTTGGTCTATTCCAGAAGAGACTAGAACCTCAGAAGAGACTAGAACTACCTCTTTTTAAGAGATAAAGCAGATGAGCACAAAGGACAGGTGAACTCTGTTGACTTCCATAAAACCCACTACAACTGATGGAGAACAGCAAGGATGGCTTTCAAATATTACTTTCTCCTAGGAAAGAGTACTTGTATGAAAGGAGAGCCTGAGAAGAAGCTCATTATAGGTTTTTGTTCCCCACCACACCCTGGAGTGGGGCTTCAGGTCAGGATTATCCCGGACCTGAGATTCAAGACCAAAACCTAAGACCAAGGAAGGACAAGACCTGGTGATGTTACAACGGTGGTGTTTAGGGTTGCCAGATCTCGGGTCTGGTCTTGAGTTTCCAGTTTTCATGGGCCATCAAAAAGTGGGAGTGAGGGGTGCACATTTCCAGTTTTACGGCTCTTCTCCAGGCAAGTACAAAGGGCTGTGGTGCAACTGCTACAGTTTCCAGACTTAAATGATGTATTGCTGCAAGGGAGTCTATTTACTTAGTTCGCTTCCACATTCCCTGCCAGTTGTTGTGGTGCCATGCTTACCCCCCACTCTGCTCTGCATCCACCTTCTGGCCGAAGCAAGGGTACAAAAATGTTCCGTATCTCATCTCCCTAAATAGTGAGAAAGAATAATCCCATCATTCCACCATGGCTGGGAAGAGCCTCTTTGTTAAGATTTCTCTCTTCATTCCCCAACCGAACATAATTTATGTGTGCATGAGGATATGTATGTGTGTGTGTTTGAATGACAGCCTCTGAGCCCCTGTGTTTGATAATCATTGTCCTTTCCAGCTGTGTCATCTTTCTCGTCCAGACTCCACCGTCTGTCACCTCTCTCCTCCATCCACACTGCTGCTTCTCCCCTCATTTCTTTTCCTCTGAGCCCTCTACTTTATCATTGGAGCCTTCAATTTCACCTTGATGTTTCTTCTGTGGCTCCCAAGCCCCCTCTCTCTTTCTCATCACCTCCTTTGATCTTCATCTTCACTCCATCTCTGGCTGTGTACTTGATCCCTTCTTCTTGAGAAAAAAGCTGCCCATCTCTGTCTCTGAAGAGACTGCCACTTCTCTATGTCTTTCCTCTGCCATTTTCAGTTTCTCTCTTTACCACTTACACAGTAACACCCAAAATCCACTGAAACAGTGTTTACCTTTATTGGGACAACCCAATGCACACGCACCACACACAACACACACACACACACCACACACACACACACACACTGCAAGCTTTCAAAGTACAAGAGGAGCATCTCTTTTTATTCTTTCTTTCATGGAGTACCCACATGAGGAGGACCCTCACATACACAAACACACACACACACACCACACACACACACAACACACACACGAATTCCCTCCAGACCATCTGAACAAATGCATTGTCTTCCCCCCCTTCTTTAACTTTTTACCTGTTTAAGAAACAAATGAACCTTTGAAGCTTGTAACGTGTATTTTTTGTATTGGTTGGTCCGTAAGGTATCACTTTTGGGTGGATTTTGGATGTTATTGTACTTTGTAACATGGCCAAACACAGCTATCCCGATATGTTTTCTCTTTGCCACTGTGCATCACTGTTACCATTTCATGGACCAGACTGAAACATCTAGCTGGCCCAAAGGAGAGCCTGGCAGATGCAACTCTAGTCAGTGCAACTGCTGGTGAGGGATGCTGGAACTACAGTCGAACAAGATGGAGCAAGCTGCTCTTTGCCCAACACTGGCCTAAAGCAAAAGGAGATCTAAGGTCAGAAGACTGCCAAACCCAAATCTAGGGCAAATTCTAGGGCCCACAACCCTTTTTGTGCAACACACGAATGGTTGTACTTTTGCCAGGGCCACACAATGGTGTGATGGAAAGGCACACAAAATCTGCCAGCTCTGAGTCACTTATTTTCCCAGTGCTTTAGTGGTTGCTCTGCTCATGGCCTTTTCCCTTCTGTTGCTACTGTAGTAGACATCACTAGCACTCTCTAAGGTTCAGGAAGATTTAATCATGATCTGCAATTTACTAGTTTTACTATTTGAAGCATTTTTTCCCCACAAGGAAACAAGAGAGAGAGAGAGAGAAGAGGGAAAAGCTGCCAGAATGGTGACATAGGAGTTTATCACACGGGAGGAATTTCTCTAATTTCGAATGAAAAGAAAGTGGGTCCAGAACGCATTCACATGAATTTCTAGTTCAGCAAATTTATGTGAATTCGAATTACATTCGAACTGACTTCCCCTTGCCTGAAAATAGCTTGCCATTGCCCGAAATTGTGTGTGGTTTCTATCACGCAATAACGTGAACCCCATGATTGCGTTCGGATTGCCATTGGATTATACTTCCAATTTCCCTTGTCTGAATAAACTCCATAGTCAATAAAAAGTTTCTGTCCATGGATATACAATCTATATTACAGATTTGTACTCTAGATTTGGGGGATAGGCAGATGTTCCTAATCCAACATATAGAGACAACACCATACTTGTATTCATTGACTCGAATTCAAAAAATGACAGATTGGAGAGCTGGCCCAGATCTAACAAAATAAGTTTTCACAGGGAAAAAAGAAAGATACTAACACCTAGGCAGGCGAGAGAGAGAAAAGAAATGATCATATAGGATGGATAAACACATGGCTTGAAAGCATACACACGAAGAGGATCTGGACCTTAGTAGGCCACAGGAAAATGAGCCAACAGTGCAACACAGCAGCTCAAATGACAATGCAATTCTGGGCCACGTCAAAAGCAGCATAATGTTCTCAGGATGTATTACTGTAGTTACACTTTATTCTGTTTTGGTCAGACCTCACCTGGAATATTGTGTCCAGTTCTGGGTGTCAGAGGCTGCTGTCACACTGCGAAATCAATGTAGTTTGCACCACTTAATTGTCGTGGCTCCATCCAATACAATCCTGGGGATTTGTAGTTTGTTGTGGCACCAGGCACTCTGGATGGAGAAGGCTAAATATCTCACAAAACTACAAATGCCACAATTCCATATTATTGAGTGTTGGCTGTTAAAGTAGTGTCGAACTGCACTAATTCAACAGTTAAACTGAAGAAGGGTATTGACAAACTGGAACGTGTTCAGAGAAGGGTAAGCAGGTTGATCAAGATCTGAAAATTAAGTCTTCTGAGGAATGACCTAGGGAACTGGGTATGTTTAGCTTGGAGAGAAAAAAAACCTGAGAGGTGAACATGATAGCTATCTTTAAATATATCAAAGGATGTCATGTAAAAGATGGAGTGACCTATTTTCCCTGCTATTTTAGAAGCTAGAGCATGAACCGTCGGTAGGTTCAAGTTACCAGAAAAGAGATTCCATCTAAACATCAGGAAGAACTTCTTGAATTGTAAGAGCTGATGAGAGTGGAACCGACTTGCCTGGAGGATGGTGGACTCTCCTTCTTAGGCAAGTCACAATCTCTCCGCCTCAGGAGAAGGCAATGGTGAACTTCCTCTGAACAAATTTTACCAGGAAAACCCCACAATTGGTTCACCTTAGGTTTTTCATTTGGAAACACAACAAACAGAGGTTGATGAATATATTTCCGAATAGAATTCAAAGATAGCTGTATTTGTCTGTGGTTGTATGTAGAGAGATCTTGGAAGAAAGAAGTTGGCAGCATTAGCTTTAATAGACTTGTCTACTTCCTCAGATGCTTTCAGGGCTGCTTTATTTGTATTGCTGCATGGCAGAGGTTGGAATAGATGGCCCTTGGGATCCCTTCCAGCTCTACGATTCTGTGATTACAACAGTTTCAATCTTTTCTGGAAACTTGCTGGGAACTGGCAGCCAAGAGCTGGCAGAGCAGCATTGCTCCCTGGGCCACGACATTAAGTCGCATGGATCTGTACTGTTTTTGTGTTGGTGCTCATCTGCTTTGTTCCTTAGTCCCATTGAAAATGTAAAAAAAAGCAAAAAAGCAACATTTAAACTGCCTAATTCATTTATCAAAGTGAAAATATGCACAGAGATCCTGAATATAAATATTTTCAAGCTCCGTAATGCAAATACAATAGAGCAACCCTTCAAACGCACCATGTATTTCATTATTATGCTTTCACATCATTTTTCACGACAAAAGGATTTCAAGCAAAAAGGGTCTGCTTAAAACCTACCACTCTGCCGTATGTGCATCAGAGAGCTTTAAATTTTTATTAAGGATGTGTTTTAGCTTTCTCTAAAAGAATGGTATGTTGCCTTACTTATGTATTTTAAGTTTTATAAAAGATTGTGTGTTTGTTTTTCATTTACTTTATGTATTTCTTTTAATCTAATAAACAGAATAATGGCTTTTTATTACCTGGCATTACACAAAGCTTAATTGTTTTTATCCACTGTGGTTCTGCAGAAGTGTACTTTAAATCTACTGGGTCAAAAAAAATTTTTCCCTGACACCCTGATATTACATCTCCCTCTCTCACTTTTCCCTTCCACAGAAAATTAAGAAGAATTATTCAGTCTTAATGCTACAGCTCACCTTCTCTATTTGGAGGTAGGAAACTTGCTTGAAAGCCAGTATGCAGTAATGGTTTCAGTGTTAAACTAGAGAGTTTGACATCACATTAACTGCCATGGCTCAATGCTATGGGATACTGGGAATTGTAGTTTTGTGAGACACTTAGCCTTCTCTGATGGAATAAAAGAAGTGGGAAATCTTGATAAAAGAAGAGGGAAATTATGCCTATAGAGCATTTTGGCATATGAAATGGGGAGTAAAATTTGAAAGAAGTGACTCTAGCATTGGGCTACTAACAGACTGGAGAGAACAATGCTGAGTTCAGAGGTTAATGGGCCAAATAATTTTAATTTTTTTCTAATTAGAATTCTTGGCCTCAGTCCAATTGCTCCTCTTAATTGTAATACAACCATTGCCTCCAGGGAATTTTCCTCTGAATTTACTTTTGCATTCAGCAATAAATTAAATGAGCCAGCATGGCATAGAGTGTTGGACTATGCTTCTGGAGAGCAGGGTTCAAATCCTTGCTCAGCCATGGAAACCCACTGGGTGACCATGGGCAAGTCATATTTCATCTGCTGCAGAGGAAGGCAAAGGCAAACCATTCTGAACAATTCTTGCCAAGAAAGATTTGTTGTTTTGTCTCTTCTGACTTCTGTCAGGCTTATCCAGATGATTTTAAATTGTAAAATGTAAATAATGAATTTTAAAATGTGGATTGTTTTAATATGCCTGTCCTGCCCTGTCTGTTTTTTTTTTTTAAACTGATATATGTTTTAACTGATGTTATATATTTGTGGGTCTGTTGTTCCCTCTCTTGATCCCTGAGAAGAGGTGGGTAAGAAATAAACATAGCCATTATTGGCGGGATACAGACTGCCCAAAAAGGGCGGTCTGCCGGTGCCTTGCTTTGCTCCATGAGGAAGCCACAGCAGACAAACTGTTGGCACCCTCGCGGAGCAAAAAGAACCCGCAAAAAGTGGGTTATTTCTGTGGTGCACTTATGACGTTCGAGTACACCAATGGTGCACTCGCAACGTCACAAGGGGCATGACATGCGGATGCTAAGCATCTATCGTGTCAAAATAGCAGCACCCATGTGTACAGGGCGCCACCATTTTGATGCCCTTGTCACATGCTAGGGGTGAGGCATGTATGGGCGGTGCGCCCTTGGCCAACCCCTAGCATGTGACGAGGGCACACTTTAGGCCCGTCTAGATTGGGCCATTATTATTATTAACCCATAATAAGTGTTGGTCAGAAACTACTTGAAAGCACACAACAACAAAATCCTAGATGAGGCTAACAATTGGATTTAGGCCCTTATATGTGATTTCAATCCATCCTGTGCTGATAGGTGTCCCACTACATACACTGTATGTCCATCCCTGTTCTCTGAGTACATTAATGTTGTAGGGATTCATTATGTACACATGGGAGACTATCATGCCAAGGATCCAGAAAAAACAACTAAGCCTTTGGCCACTTGATCATTTTGACAACGGACACTGATGCCATCTTTTAGTTTCCAGGAGATTGTTTTTGCATTCCTACAAAGCCATACAGATGTATAAGCCTTCAAGCCACAACCTGGAAATATTACTTTACTGGATTTGTGTTGTTGTTGTTGTTGTTGTTGTTGTTGTTGTTGTTGTATGTCTTCAGGCTCAAATGGACTCTGACTTATGGCAACCCTTTCATAAATTTATTCAGATTTATCCATAGGTGGGTTGTGATTGCCGTCCTCTGAGGCTAAGTGAGTATGACTTACCCAAGGCCACCCAATGGTTTTCCAGGGCTGTGCCAGTATTTGAATCCTGGTCTTCTGAAGACCTGGTCCAGCATTCAAGCCATTATACCTGCCACTGTCATAATAGGAACCCTCATTATCTGAGCAAAACAGCTGAGGGGTATAACCTCCCCTCCAGGTAAATAATAATAATAATAATAATAATAATAATAATAATAACAACAACAATAACAACAATAACAACAACAACAATAATAATAGCAATATCATTTACCCTTCTATACCACTTCATACTGAACTAAGCAGTCTCCAAGCAGTTTACAATCTGTAAGCCACTTGCCCCCAACAAGCTGAGTACTCATTTTACTAATCTACAAAAGGATGGAAAGCTGGGTCAACTCTGGAGGCCCTGATCCCTCCTCCTCCTCCTTTTCCCAAACTTTTTTATGTGTGACATTTACACATGCTTTGAGTTAAATATTGGATTCACTTAAATAAAACTGTTCTGATTTGAATGAGGTTATTGCCTTATAAAATGTTAAAATATGGGTATGGGTGAATGTACAAATGAAAATATACACACTAAAGAAATAATATTTAATAATGAACAACAACCACGAATATTTTTATTCATATCCTATGTCAAGTGGTGTGTGTGTGCGACATTCACATGTAGCTGGAAAGCAGGGTCCCAAGGCTAAAAGGTTTGAGTACCACCCTATTGGAGATTATGGTTCTTCCAAATCTCAGCTGACTCAGGCTGTTGTAACTTTGTAACTTCAAGTAACTGCCTGAAGGAAGGACCCTTCATATTGAGATACACTTTTGTTATGTAGATTGCTTGCTTAGAATAAAAGCTTCCTTTAAAGATCTTCTTTCTTCCCACATACCTTCATATGTCTTTTTCTGGGTGCGCTGTCAACTGCCCCCTTGAATTCCACACTGAATTACTAGAAAAGGGGGGCTTAAAATCAGTGGTTGGGGGCTGCTCAGCTAGATGATCTTCAGACTGCAGCTTCTGCATCCCACTGGTAGCACTGCATAACCCCCCCCCCCCCCACACACACACACACAGCATTTCACAGATGAAAACCAGGACACATAAAGCTGAGCCACATCAGTGTGTGGTCAAAAGGGCATGACAACAACAGGCAAATGCTATTAATGAGAAAGAACAGATAAAAATGCTATGTTAAGCAGCTAAATCCTGGAATTTCTGGAATTTAGGAAAGGCAAGACTTCCATCTCCTCTTCTTTCCCTCCTGCTGAGTTAACGAGTGGGAACTTCATTTGCCGCCACTGAAGTAAGGGTGCAGAAATAATCCAGTTTGACACCACTTTAACTGCCATGTCTCAGTGCTATGGAATTCTGGGAACTGTAGTTTGTTGTGGCAACCTTCAGTTTCCAGAACTGAGACTAAGGCAATCCAAAATAAGTAGTGTTTGCAACTTCTGCTGCAGATATAGCCAAGACAGTTTGCTGTCTGGAACAGGATAGTGAATGATGCTCCCTACCAAAGCAAAGGTGGTACCCGGAATCACTCAAGTTCTTTTAACATCTGAACCAGAAAATCTCCAAATACCTCTCTCTCCCTTCCTGGCAGGTAAAACATAAGCATCATGAAATAAATACTAATTGACTGGCCATTCTGGAGATCAAGAACAACACCAGCTTCTGCTTTCCATTTTCAGATTCATGGGGCATGTCTACACTAGCCACTTATTCCTGGACCAGTCTAGAACATTATGCCTTGGACTGGCCTCCAACCAACCACAGTGGCCAGTCCAAATACTGCATTGACCCCACTGGCCCATGCCCCTCTTTGTCACCACTGCCACTTCTTCACTGGCAGGAGCTCTTTGCAACAGCCTGCCTGTCATGCCATCACTTATGCTGAGGACAGAATGGAATGCCCTGCCATGTTGTAAACAAGGAGGGGGTTCTTCTACCCCCTTCTCATTAATCCCAGGGATGTCCCATTCTGACATCAGCAGAAACAACAGTGTGCCAGGCAGGTTCTTTCAGTGAGCCTCTGTCCACAAAATAGTGGAGGAAAAAATTGGGGGAATACTTATCAAATTTGCAGATGACACCAAATTAGGAGGAATAGCTAATACTCCAGAGGACAGGATCAAAATTCAAAATGACCTGAATAGACTAGAAAGCTGGGCCACAGCTAACAAAATGAACTTCAACAGGGAGAAATGTAAGGTACTGCACTTAGGGCGAAAAAATGAAATGCACAGATATAGGATGGGGGACATCTGGCTTAAGGAGACAACATGTGAAAGGGATCTAGGAGTCCAAGTAGACCACAAGTTGAACATGAGTCAACAGTGTGATGCGGCAGCTAACAAGGCCAATGCGATTTTAGGCTGCATCAATAGAAGTATAGTGTCTAGATCAAGGGAAGTAATAGTGCCACTATATTCTGCTTTGGTCAGGCCCCACCTGGAATATTGTGTCCAGTTCTGGGCGCCACAATTCAAAAAGGATATTGAGAAACTGGAGTGTGTCCAAAGGAGGGTGACTAAAATGGTGAAAGGTCTGGAAACCATGCCCTATGAGGAACGCCTTAGGGAGCTGGGTATGTTTAGCCTGGAGAAAATAAGGTTAAGAGGTGATATGATAGCCCTGTTTAAATATTTGAAGGGAT
>NC_056525.1:240785309-240788491 GCF_019175285.1 Sceloporus undulatus
ATTTGAGACAAACTAGATCTCAAGGGCAGTAGTTTTTGTCTTGCAAATAGAATTTTTTTATTTCATTTAATTAAAACACAAATAACAAATAATGACACATAATAACAAACTAACAAGCATTTTACAAATAGACATTTCGTACATATACATATTATACATATTATCAGTAAATCTCTAAAGCTAAAGACTTCCATTGCTTCCAAGAAGCCAATTGGTATCCCTCTTTTTTACTTTATAGCAAATACTACCAAGAAAAAAAAAACTGTATTAGTACATATATCCTTTACAGTATCCATATGGGGAAAAGGAAATAACAGTAAAGGGGAAAATTCATATAAAATTATAAAAATATATTTTCCCTTCAGTTATATCCATTTTAATATGGGGGATTTTATGTGATGGATTTTGTATTTTATCATATGTTGTGAACCGCCGTGATCGCAGGAACGGTGGTATAAAAATAAAGTTTCATTCATTCATTCATTCATTCAATCAATCATTTAAGCCAGAGAAAAGGAAAAAGATCCTATATTTTAATCTCTTCATTGAATATTAATTATTATATATATGCTATATTTTGTCTAACTCCCTAATTACACTGCTTTCATTCCATCATATATATATAGACAATTCCATTCTTCCTTAACCATATCAAGATTTTTATTTCTCAGGCTGTCAGTAAGTATGTCTAGACTTTTAGCCTCCCTGATTTTGACCAACCATGCCTCAGCTGTTGGAGTGTGTGGGTTTCTCCAAAACTGGGCATACAAAATTCTGGCCGTGGTGATCATATACAAAATTAAATATGAGGCTTCCTTTGCCTTTTTGTTTCTCTTGCAAATAGAATTTAAAGTTTATTTCCTGGGCTGAATCTCCCAGGATCCACATAGCCAGAAGGAAGAGGGGCCTACCTGCATCAACACCCTTCCATACCATCTGAACTAAGGACTACAACTCCAGCATCTCGACCAAATGAAGGGCTATGACAAACATCATCCATTTTTTCTTAGGCCCGTTACAAACGGGCCATATAGTATGCGCAGAGCACGTACTAGGGTTAGGAAGGGGCAGTGCTTCCGCACCCCCCCTAACCCTAGTATGTGATTCGCGCGCACAAAATGGCGGCGGCCGTTCCACACGGCCACCGCCATCAATACGTCACGACCACGGCACCTCCAAATGAGGCGGCGCGGTTGTGACGTATTGGGGCTGCGCCATGGTGCCCTTTGCGCAACCCCGGAAGGAGCTCTGTTTCAGAGCTCCTTCCTGCTTTGCGTCGCTGGGCGCAGCTTTCAGACGGCTGCGCCCAACGACACAAGGGAGAAAGGGGCCAAGCAGCCCCTTTCTCCTCCTCCCCGTCACCACGGGGTGTCCTTGGGGCTTGAAGCCCCAAGGACACCCCTTTCCAGGCTGCGGGGAAGCAGCCTTTTGCCGCTTCCCTGCAGCCTGCAAAGCGGTGGATCGGGGCCTCAGCGGCTGCTGTTGTGGCAGCTGAGGCCCCGATACACTGGGGAAAGCAGCGCCTACAGGCCGCCTCAAAGGGGCGGTCTGTAACGTGCCTTACTTTCTCCCGTATCATTTTTAACACCTTTGCCTGATGAAGAAGCCAGTGGAGCTTTGAAAGCTTGCAACATGTATAATGTGCATTTTGGTTGGCCCAATAAAGATATCATTGTTTTGTGGGTTTTGGATGATACTGTACTTTGTTGTTGCTGCTGCTGCTGTGTGCCTTCAAGTTGTGTCTGACTTATAGCCAACTTATCATGGGGTTTTCTTGGCAAGATTTGTTCAGAGGAGGTTTGTCATTGCCTTTCCTTGAGGCTGAGAGCATATGACTTGCCCAAGGTCACCCAATGTTTTTCATGGCTGAGCTGGGAATTGAACCCGGGTCTCCAGAGTCGTAGTCCAACACTCAAGCCACTATCCCACGCTGACTCTGGATGCCCCACATGAATTTGTGTAAAACAAGGACAATTCATATGCTATGTATGTGGTCTTAGCAGCCAATATTCCTACTCTTTCACTTAATATTTGAACTGGAATTTGACAACGTTAGCTGCAAGGACTTTTGCATGCTTTATTTATTTATTTATTTATTTGCTTTCATTGTTTGAAGCACATTATCAAAAGGCGATTCATTGATGGCACTCATGAAGGACAAAGGAGGAAGCTATCTATCAGTTTTCAAAGCCACAGAGTAAAATAAAAGTAGGACTTTAAATAGATCAAGTTCTACTAGGAGTGGGGAAGGGTGTCCACATCAGTATCCTTCACATCAGATCATTACTCACACGATAATGGAAATATCTTGTTTCTCCATGAGAGGTGCTTCTCACTTTCTTCTCCTCAAGAACCTGTAAATGGGTCCTTGGTCCACTGGATTTGTTTCCTCGCCATGGTGGATGCCAAATCTGTGTAGTTCAGGCCGCCATTGAATACGAGGTCAAGCAATAGTAAAATGATGTTCCCGTATATAAAATGGCAAATACCAATCTTGCTTTTTGGAATTTATATAAATAAAATATTTCAATGCGGTGAATGCTGAAGCCAATGGATATGGAGGGCGCGTATTGTTTCTTTCGGGGGTTTCATCTGGCAATGCATATGTCTACTAGTACTCAAGTCGACATTTTAAAAGACAATTAGTGACACACATCACTAATCTTGGTGGCTGTTTTAAAATGGTTTTTTATTTTAAACAAACCAAACAAATGTACCTTTTAGATGTGCAAAGGTAATTTCCATACTCGGCACTGTAAATACTGAGGTAGGACCCAAAAATCTGTCCTTTGAATTCCCTGGTTTGTTTAAACTAAGTAGAAAACGCTTCTCCTTCCAGACTGGTTCCCTGATAGCTGCGTTGTGCAGTCCCCCAGCGATGTCGGCACAAGACTCATTTATTCCTCAGAATTGTTGTTATTATTGGTGTACCTAAAGTCTTTACGACTTAGGGTAACCCAAAGGCAAACATTTCATGGGGGTTTCTGCAAGTTTCTTCTTCAGAGGGGGTTGCCATTGCCCATCCTCTGAGACATTGGTGCGTTACAACGGGCCGAAAAGCGGCGGGACCTGCACCCGCCCCTTTCCCCACCGGTTCGGGGCCTCAGCGGTCAGAGGGCAGCCGTTGAGGCCCCGATCTGCTGCTTCAAGCCCACGATGGACACCCCTGTGGCGGCGGGAGG
>NC_056525.1:240788516-240797475 GCF_019175285.1 Sceloporus undulatus
AATACTGTTTATTTATAGCCCGCTTTTCCAAGGAGATCAAAGCGGGTTACAACAGGGGTACTAAACAATGTACAATTTACAACAGTATCTACATTATAAAATCTCAAACAAATACATCAATGTTTAAAAACAAGATAAAAATTACAGACATTAAAAACCACAACAATAACTAGCTCAAAAGTGCTAGTGTAACGGGGAGAGAGCAGATATCACAATGCCTAGGGGAAAGCCTGTTGGAAGAGGTAGGTCTTCAGCTTCTTCCTGAACAGGTCAAGGGAGGTAACCGAGCGGAGCTCGCCGGGAAAAGAGTTCCAAAGCTGCGGAGCCAAGTTGGAAAACGCCCTCTGTGCAGTCACAGTGTACTTCGTATCAGGAACCCTCAACAATTGCTTCCCGGCCGATCTGAGAGCACAGGGCGGATTATATGGGGAGAGGCAGTCCTCCAAGTACCCTGGGCCCAAGCCATTTAGGGCTTTATAGGTAATAACAAACACCTTGTATTGGGCTCGGAAGCGAATGGGCAGCCAATGAAGATTTTGCAGAATAGGTGTTATGTGGCTAGTCCTGGGACATCCAGTGACTAACCTAGCTGCCATATTCTGCACTAATTGAAGCTTCCGGGTTTGGTACAAGGGTTGCCCCATGTAGAGCGCATTACAGAAATCCAACCGAGAGGTCACCAGAGCATGTACCACCGTTTCAAGGTCCCCCCGGCCTAGGAAGGGTCACAGCTGGCATATCAGCCGAAGCTGCTAACAGGCACTTCTGACCGTTGCATCCACCTGAGAAGTCAGGTGGAGTGACGAGTCCAAAAGCACCCCCAGACTGCAAACTGAGTCCTTCAGGGGGTGCGTGACCCCATTCAGGACAGGTGGACAAATCTCCATTCCCAGGCCAGGGGAGCCTATCACGAGTACTTCTGTTTTCTCTGGATTCAAGCTGAGTCTGTTTTCCCTCATTCAGCCCATTACTGACTCCAGACAGGCATCTAGAGGAGAGATGCCATCCCTGGTAACTGCATCAATCGGAGACACAGAGAAACATATTTGGGTGTCATCAGCGTACTGATAACACCACGCCCCATATCTCCAGATGATCTCTCCCAGCGGTTTCATGTAAATGTTAAATAGCATGGGAGACAGAATGGCTCCTTGAGGGACACCAGATGTAAATGCCCTCTTATCGGAGCGACAGTCCCCCAGCTGCACCATCTGGAATCTACCCGAGAGGTAGGAACGGAACCACTGGAGCACAGTGCCACCGATACCTAACTCCCTCAGGCGTTCCAGAAGGATGCCATGGTCAATGGTATCGAAAGCCGCTGAGATGTCTAAGAGCACTAACAGGGACACGCTACCCCTGTCCATGCCCAGACGGAGATCATCGACCAGAGCGACCATGGCAGTCTGAACTCCATAGCCCGCCCAGAAGCCAGTTTGAAATGGGTCTAGAAAATCTGTATCATTCAAGACCGATTGAAGCTGGAAGGCAACCGCTTCAATCACCCTCACCCTGGCCTGCTTCTGTGTGTAACTTTGTGACTGTGTCGTTAGACTTAAGGTTTGGGGGTGCATGTGGTGTAACTTGACTCTTCCTCATCCTTCTCTGTCCCTTTTTTGGCACCTCTGCCAGCAGATTTTAGTCAGCAGAACAGTTCTGCTGGCAGATTGCTCTGATGAGATCTGGCAGAAGAGGGTTCTGGCATCCGAAGAGGTTTGTGACTGGTCCTAACCCTAATCTCCAAAGATGAGGAGGCATCTTTGAGTTGGGATTGCAGTGTAAATCTGGCTTCAGCTCATTGCAATGTAGTTATTCCATGCTGTTTTGTTCAGTAGTTGTTGTTTTACTTTTGTATCCAAGTTCTATTTGCCGTTTTTTTTTTTAAATTTATGATTACTGTTATGTATTTTTTATTGTGTGTATTTAAGTTTTATTTGCCCAGGCACTCACAGGATAATGCTAAAATATATTGAGTCAATCAGTCAATCAATATAGATGGCAGACACAGGGAAAGGAGATTGGAAAGGAGACCCAGTTTGAAGGCTCTGAATGGGGTGTGTGTGTGTGTGTGTGTGTGTGGTTTGTTTTTTTTTTTTTTTACCCTCCAACTTTGTTATTCTGTTTACTGTCTCTTTCCCCAGCATTTTGCTATCAGGAAGGCCCCATAAAGAGAGGAACAGGCTTTCCAGCTCCTATTATGTCTCTGTTCTCTTTAAGGAACAACTTTGATTTGGAAATTCAAAGCGACGACCTCCATTTGTGGCTCTGAAAAGCTTAGGGCTATAACATGGAGGCTCCACTTTGCATTCATATTTCATTTTCATCTCGACAAAACAGAGCTTATTTGGGTCATGGCTGACATTTCCACTGGGTTTTTTCCCCCTTCTCCCCTTTTTCTTTGCCTCTTTCGCTGGGGATACATATTTAAGTTGATGTTGTTGAACTAGCAGCTTCCACGGAACATACTGTATATTGCATCCATTTCCATCTCTTTAAATTGCTACATAGACATTAGGGCCAAGCTGGTTCTCCTTGAAAATCAGAAGTTCTGCATTTTTCACTGAAGAGGATGTTTAAGAGAATCTCCTAATGAAGGTCATGAAAATATAAGGAAACAGTGAAACCGCATTCATCCCAAACTGGTGATTCTGTTGGTCAATCAGAATTTTCAGTCACATGGAGGACACTTATGCTGAAAAGACACACATACAGATAAATCAAGGGTAGGTAACATTTTTTAAAAAAATCATAGAATTCTAAAGTTGGAAGAGACCCCAAGGGTCATCTAGCTCAACCCCTTGCTGTTATGCCCAAGATTGTAAGGGCAACCTGTTTATCCTGAGAGCGTGTGATGAGAACCTCTCCCTCCGTGGACCTATTCACAGCAAGTCTGAGAAAGACATTGAGACACCAAATTTGGTTTTAAACACCATGCATGTAACATTTATTGAATCACACAAGTAACACAAACATTGATTATCAAGAGCTCTTTCACTCACACATTCATACAATACTCACACACACTTCCCTTCCGCCGAACATTGATCAGTTGTTCTCGAAGGCTGGGGATGACACCGTTGCCGCGGTAGATGCCAACAAAATGGAGATGAAAGTCCAGGATCTTTATACTTTTCCTTCTCTCTCACTCTTGGCTGCTGGAATCTTGCAATATTGCAGCCCATTACTCAACTTCCTCTTCTGGGAGAACTGACAGGTTGTTCAGTTCTGTCCGTGTTCAAAGCTACTCGTTCTGTTCAAAGTTCTCCATTGTCCTGTCAGTTCCTCATCATGGCGACTCAGGAGATAAGGTTCTTCCCGGTCATGGTTCGTCACACCTGGACGGCACCCCGCTTCAGCTTCCAAGTTTAGACTTTCCTCGCCTCGGTTGCCAAATACCTTCGTCACATCAGTGCTTTGCGCGGAACCATCTTGTTTGTTCTTTTAGCTATGTTTAAAGCACAATTCCTTGGTTCTTCGGTTCTTCAGCTCTGGGTTTAAGTCAGAACTCACTCATTCGTCTTACATTGCCATTCAGGGATACACAATCAAAACGCTCCTGGCAGATGGCCATCCAGTCTCTGCTTAAAAACCTTCAAACAAGGAGACTCCACCACTCTTCAAGGCAGCCTATTCTACTGTCAAACAACTCTTACCATCAGGAAATTCTACCTAATGTTTAGGCGGAATCTCATTTTCTGGCTAGGGCCCCTGAAGTGGATGAGGAGGAAAATAGGGCTAAGATCAGAGTAGACCATAGACCAAAGTACTCCAAATCAGGAACTTGACCATTCTTGGGGTAGTTCCAACAACCAAGCAGCATATAAATGTCCCAGATTGCAAGGGCAAGAGAGGGTGGAAAAATGGTGGCTCACCAATAGAATAAAAGAGCCCTGCAGGCTACTAGGAAATAGGCCTGCATCAAAGCCAAGACTTGCCATGGGGCTCTGTACTTATTCAGAATTCCATCTGAATGTCTCTATCCATCTTGAAACGGGTTAAACCACAAAACATCTGCAAATCATGCCATAACTTTCTAGAATGTGGTTGTATTGTTCCTTATATAATTTATATAATTTATATCCTGTCTTTCTCCCAAAACAGGGAAGTGAGGCAATTCACAACAGCAGTTTTTAAAAGACAGAAATAAAAACACTATGGCATTAAACTACAGTTAAACAAACAGTGACATTAAAACACAATTCAGTTAAAGGCAGTTTAGTAAGCATAGGGTCCTCATTAAGGGTCTGGCTGTATCTTCATAGCCAGATGCAAAATAATGACAGAGGTGAGATCTACTGGGGTTCTCCGGTGTCTAAGCAATGATGTCATTATTTCACATCTGGCTATGCTATCTAGCCAGATGTTTCTTTGAGCCTGTCTGCTCACTGCAAAGCAAGGAATGACCATGTAGGGCAACTTCAGGGGTACATTTCATTAAGTTGAGAGGAGGATAAATAGGTCATACATCTGGATTTATGCAATGCTGAGGGAATGTTGGAGTGAGGCCTTAATCTACTCCTCAGCAAAAGCCTGTCTAACTTGGAAGCAAATGCCAATAACTATGGTTGTACCTCACTGGGGCATGTAATCCCATCCCCATGGAAAGACAGTGCCAAGGTGGGTGCAACCAAATGCCAAATAAAAGGTGTATGCTCACCCATGTGCAATGCCCATGTGCCATGAGCATTCACACTCAGTGTGCATGTACACCCAGGCACAGCACTATTTCTGACACCTTGAATTATATAGCTGTTCCACATTGGACAAAATATTTCAACAGCTCCCATAGCGGAATTTAAAAGTGTATAAGAAACTAACAGGATGCTGGCCCTTCTGCTCATATTGATGGCCAGTAGGAGGGATTGGCATTGCTCTGGACACCCATCAGGACTCACTACCCGCTTTCTGGCCCTGATCCTTTTTCTGTTTGCTGTCATTTGCCCTCTCCAAGAAAGTGAGTGAGGAAAAGAACACCAGCTGCTACTTCATACTACCTGGAGTGGTGCACTGAAAGGGCCACTGTGGTGTACTGATTAGCATGTTGGACTGGGATACTGGGATACCAGGGTTTGAATCTTTGCTTAGCCATGGAAATGCACTCTGTGACCTTGGGTAAGTCACACTCTCTCAGTTTCAGAGGAAGGCAAAGGCAAATCTACTCTGAGCAAATCTTACAGAGAGAACCCTACAATATGTCTGTCTTTAGGTCGCCATAAGCTGGAATGACTGGCATGCACAAAACAGCAGCAGCAACAACAACAAGCACTTGACAGGAGCAATGGTGACATCCATGAGAAAGGAGCCTTCTTTCTCCAGTGCTTCACAAAATCAGGGTGCATCTACAAAGTAGAAATGATGCCATTTGACATCACTTTCAGTGCTGTAGTTCCATCCTATGGGTTCCTGGGATTCTGAGTTGTACAAGGTCTTTAGCCATCTCTATAAAAGAATACTTGTATCTCACAAAGCCACAAATCCCAGGATTCCATAGATGAGAGCCATGACAGTTAAAATGGTGTCAAACTGCATTATTTCTACAGTGTAGAGATGCACCCCAAGAACTAGACATGATGTTACTCTTCTGAAAGCAATCATTTTGATGCAAACATTTGGTATATTTTTCGTTTTAGATTATTGGGGGTGGAGGGGGAAGTAGGTAGACAAAATCAAGACATACAACAATTGTAGATATCTGGCTGTGCTAAAATACTGTCTGAATGGGGAAGGGGGAGAGAAGAATTCAATTTCTTTACAGGAAGAGGCCCTGTTGGAGCCCACCAAAAATGATTTAGTCAATCAGGGATAGTTATGACTCACTCAGCAGCCCAGCAAGTTAAATATTATTTCTCGGTAGACTTGAATGAATGTGGGCCTTGAATGAAGCAACACTGGCCCCATGCAATGGGGTGGCAGGAAGAAAAGTGATATGTGACACAGCAGTTGATGGCAGATGATGGCAATGAACTAAAGAGATGATGGGCATTGGAATCTTCAGGTCTGCTGCATTTCTGGCAATCAAGGAGATATCATGTGGTGTCTGTGCTGTTAAGTTTAGGGAATGGCGGTTAAATAGTGAATATATATATGGGGTGAATAAATCTATTAGTTAGGATTGTAGCAGCAGGAAAGTAGAAAGGAAGGAAGGAAAATGAGGACTCAGATTTGTTCTCATGCAGCACAGGACTAAAATTCATTTTAGAAAATGACCTCACAGAACAACGTCTGGCAGCCTGGAGTGTTTGAGTTAAAATAGTCCTGTTTAGACCCAGGAGATGTTCCAGATGAAATTAAACAAAACAAGAGGAACAGCAAGATTTCCCCACCTAATCCCTTGCAAAGAACTCACAAGGGTATTCAAGCGTGGATCCCCCTGGTATATATTTTACATCCAATTTGACAAATAAAAACCCCAGCAGATCTTCCCATACAGGAACCTGATTATTTAAAAAGCATTCTCAAGACAGGCAGAGTATGCTGAGACACTTTTCAAAGCAGTTGCTTCACATCAGGAAACTGGGTTTTTTTGTATTACTTCTCAAGCCTCAACTCAGTTGTGCTGCACTGCAGGGGACTGTAATATTCTCCCGCTCAAGGCATCAAAGTAGTTGGGTATAAATCAAAATATGGACTCTGAATTTGCACAATTCTGGGTCTCTCTATTCTGAACCAGTGGCTGCGGTGTTCTGGCGTGCGATGAAATGGGTGATAGCACCCATTCTGTTCCCGTACCCTCCCTTTCATCACACCCTGATCCTGTCCCTGGGGGCTGTGTGGTAAGCTTACCTGTCTTCTTAATTTCTCTCTGCAGTCTCTCTTTTGATCAATGTTTGATCCAAGCTACAGGAAATCAACTTACTTTGAGAAGCACTGTGGAAAAATTAAAGGTATAATAAATTGAATTGTCGACCAAATGTGGGATTGGGGTGAGTGTGCTCCAGTGCAGTTTAAGTCAGTCCATTCCATCCTTGTCAAATCTCTCTAAACTAAGGCTGTTGCCACATTGCAAAATTAATACAGTTTGATACTGCTTTAACTGCCATGGCTCTATCCTATGGAATCCTGGGATTTGTTGTGGCACCAGAGCTCTCTGACAGAGAAGGCTATATATCTCACAAAATTACAGCTCCCAGGATTCCATAGCGTTGAGCCATAGTAGTTAAAGTGGTGTCAAACTGCATTCATTTGGCAGTGCAGATGCAACCTTAGTCAATATCCCAAAGGTACTGAATATGCTCCATTGAGCTGGTTTGGGATTCTCCTCCCATTTGTTCCTCCCACTAAAGTTTTTTTTTTTTAAACTTCTGCAAAATGTAGAGCAGAGCTTGAAAAAGAATCTTTTTTGGACTGAAATTCTCAGAATCTAAAGCCAGCATGACTACTTTGTGGAAGATTGTGATGGTCTGCTGGCAGGCAGGCAAGTGCCCTAGGAAGAACATTTGTGATTCAGGAGAGCAAGCAATGGAGAAACCAAGCCACAACAGGGTCAAATACAGAGGGAACATAAGAACATATGTGTGGTCAATGCAATCCAGAGTGTGAGAATGAAAAGTAGTCCAAAGAAGGCCAATTGAAAAGAATACTAATTAAAGAGAATAGTCCAAGGAACAAGGCAGAGGTCAAGAGATGAGAAAGCAGGGAATTTACCAGGATACTTTAGTGGCTTTATTTCTTACAGTAAAGAGATGGCCTTGGCAATGTGAATTCATTTGTTGTTGTTGTTGTGTGCCTTCAAATCATTTCTGATTTATGGAAATCCTAAAGTGACCCTATCATGGAGTTTTCTGGGGCTGAGAGTATGTGATTCAGCCAAGGTCACCCAGTGGGTTTCCATAGCCAGCAGTAAATTATCACAGCTGTTCTAATTAGCTTTTCCTCTTTTAAAACACACCAAGGTGAGTCTACTTCTTTAGTTTTTTGTGGGTTTTTTGGGCTATGTGGCCATGTTCTAGCAGTTTCTTTCTGACTTTTCACCAGCATCTGTAGCTGGCATCTTCAGAGAATGCTTTGCCTGGAAAAAGTTGGTTGTATATGTGAGCCTGGGAATGAAGGAGTGATTTGCATGTGTATTGTTCTGTGTTAATGGCCGGCCTCAGGCTGGGAGGCTAATGCAAAAGAGGATTAATATCTGCTAATTAATAATAATAATAAGTTTTATTTATAAACCGCTATTCCGTATTGATCATAGCGGTATACAGGTAAAAATTGCAATATCAAATACAGAATACAGGATAAAAATTGCAATACATAAATAAAACTTCAATAAAAACATTTCAGAATACAGATTAAAACCATACATCATTCTCTGCTGGGAAAGCCCCTGATTCCGAGTGGTTTCCTATTTGTATTTTCTGAGTCCTTATTTTGCTATTCCTCAGGACTGGTAGCCAAATTTTGTTCACTTTAAGGGTTTCTTCTTTCCGGTTGATATTGTCCAGGTGTTTGTGGATTTCTTTTCTTTTTTATATATATATATTTATTAAAATAATCTTTACTAATATATATATATATATATATATCAAAAAAGATAGTCTTAAAAACTATTATTAAACCCCATCCACCCCAAAGGACTTCTGGAACAAATTCCCTAATCATTTCACTTTCTTCATTATATTCTATTCTTCAGCATTTCTTAAATCTATTCCTCAAGCCGTGATTGTTATTAACTTCCTCGTCCTCTAAAAAATTTCAGTACAAAAAGCTGAAACAAGACCCAACCAGCAAAATCACCAGAAAAATGAACACCCTGATCAAAAACTCCTCAGTTCAACCAACCACAAGACAAAGTTTGTACAAATCTGAGGCTCTCTCACCAAGACTCTATGGACTTCCCAAGATCCACAAGGATTCCATTCCACTCCGACCCATAGTGAGTGCTATTGGATCCCCCACATATGACTTGGCCAGGTTTCTGGCCACACAATTACAAACCCATATAGGGCAGACCCCCACTACATCAAGG
>NC_056525.1:240797500-240810038 GCF_019175285.1 Sceloporus undulatus
ATCAAGGACTCAGCTCACTTCATAGGAAAAATTCAAAGTACCTGGAACTAAAACCTGGAGACATTTAATCAGCTTTAATGTGGTCTCCCTGTTCACCAAAGTCCCCATAATGGACCCATGACACTCATCCAACAAGATTTTTCCACAGAAGACATCACAGCCCTGTTCCAAACATTGCCTCACCCACAATCTATTTCCATGGGGAAATGGATTCTATGCACAGAGATATGGAGTAGCAATGGGAAGCCCCCTAAGCCCAGTGATAACAAACTTCTACATGGAACACGTTGAAAGCAAGCCCTGGAAACAGCACCGAAAAAGCCCCCAAATTGGTTCCGATACATGGATGACATTTCAACCGAGCCATGGAGAAGAGACTTGGCTGTATTCCTGAACCATCTAACAACATCCACCCCACATCCAATTCACTGTGGGGGGGGGGAAAAAAAGGAAGGAACACTGCCATTTTTGGTGTTCCTAGTCACCGGAAACCAAACCAACAGGTTTGGGTCACACAGTATACCGAAACCCACACTACAGACTGATACCCTGCCAGAACGTCCAACCTCACCCAGCCAAAAAAAAAAGCACATCAAACACTGGTAGACCGGCAAAACCGCATCTGCGAAACCCCCCTTTCTAGGAAGCATGACTGACGCACTGGACGCGGGCTCTACAGGGCCACTGGTTATTGCCAGCTCAGACATCAGAAGAGCTGCCAGGCCTAGAAAACCCAAGAAGGGAAGACAGCAGCCACCCAAAGGAAGGTATTTATGTAAGCCATACATCAAAAGGAGTCACCGACAGGCAAGTTGTGAGGACAGCATAACCTGCAATGGTTTTACAACACCGACGAAGAAAATCCAGCAAATCTTCCGCTCAGCCAGGGACCAGAGAGACCCTCTCCAACAGCAAGCCGCAGTAGTTGTAACCGCATACCCCATGCATCTGTCCTACATAGGGACCACCAAACTCAGTGGTGCACACACAGCAATCAAAGGACACACGAGAGACATGCAACTGGGTCAGCTGGAAAACTCAGCAGTAGCAGAACATCCCAAACCATACGGCATAGAAATACTATTTTGAAAACACTGAATTTTCTGGGACCATGCCAAACCCGACCATGTCAGCATTCACGAGGGAAGCCATTGAGAATCCACAAAAACATCTAGATAATTTCAACCGCGAAGAAAACACCCTTTACAAAAAATTGGCTACCAGTCCTGAGAATAGCAAAATAAGGATCAGCAAATGCAAATGGGAAACCATTCAGAGTCAGGGGCTTTCCCATCAGATATGATCACCAATTAGCAGACATTCATCCTTTTGCATAGCCTCCCAGGCGAGGCCTGCCCATCAGGCAACAGAACAATAACATGCAAACACTCCTGCTTTCCAGGTCACACACATTATATATACCGCACTCCTTTCCAGGCAGCATTCTCTCTTGAAGATGGCCCAGACCACATGACTGCTGGTGAATGTCAGAAAGAAACTCTCTCGAGAACAATGGCCACATAGCCCAGAAAAACCCCCAAAAAAACCTATGGATGTCAGCCATGCAAAGCCTCTACTCTTTGCTTCAGCCACCTCAATTTCCAGTGTTTGGAATGATCACATATAGATCTGAATCTTACCTCCTTTAGAATCTATGTGGGAATCAGTCCAGACTTGAGTTCCTGGATAGAACTACAAGACACCTCTGGATCTGACTACAGACTACAGTATGGCCTTTTTTTTTTACTTCTCCTTCCTCACTAACGAAGGGTCCTTTCACATAGGACATACCATTCAATGGTCCAGTGTGATTGGGGACTCTGGGGGACTCCCAGCAAGTAAACGATTTTCCAACTATGGTTAGAGATCCTTTCCCCCATTACTGAGGAGACCAAATCCTACTTAGGCCATTAGTGTTAGTACCTTCAAACCAACTCTGTACCCATGACAAAACATAAGCCTATATGCCTCCTCTTTCAAACCTTATTACAAGGAGGGTTTGCATTGACACGTCCTCTAAGTGCCAGATAGGATTCGTCCATAGCATTACCATAGTCACCAAGATGACCCATACACCACCACACTGGGTCGCTTGCTTGTGTGTGAGTGGTGCTGTGCGAGTTTATTAATAACAGCAGTCTCTGTTAAGACTGGCAGAAGAACCAACCATAATCATGACACCTCCTTTCCCCACCAGCATGACCTGACGGCTCAGTTTCTTCACATGGATTTCGAAGTGTCCCTCGTACTCTTTACCCATCTTCCAGTAGACATCATTAAGGGAAAGATTACCCTGGTATATCAATGTTCTATTTAATGGTTGGCAGTGTAATAGAATCAGGACGTGACAAGCTTTTTAATTTTGCAGCTCCCCCTCTAAAGTGTTCTAACTCAGTCAACATCACCAACATCTCATGGCACGTGGGATCCTGTGAACAGAAGTACCTTCTTTTCCTGTTTCCAATTGGCCTTGATCTGCTCGATTGGCTCTATCAGGTTTGTTTGCGACCCGACGAGGATGAGTAGGCGGAGTCTATTTCTTTTTCTTCATATTTACAAACACTGTCATGGTCAGGGAATTTGCCGAATGGCTGCAAAGTGAGGAGCGGCAATTTCTGTGTTCAATCATGCATTACTCCAGTATCTCTCTCGTACTTTGGAGCTTTGAGGTACAAATCTTGGGGTGGGAAGGACAGGGTGTTTCCATAAATCTTGCACAAGCAGTGAAAAAACCCCCACATTCAAACCAAGCCAGAGAAGAATTCTTATCCCGTCCCCTCTGCCATTCTTCCCCTCTCCCTAACCATTCACCCATCCATGCCCATACCTCAAACACCCTCCCACCATCTAGTAGTATTCAGTATTCAACAGCCATGCCAAAAAGGAGAACAAGGAGTACTGGAGGTAAATTCAAGTGTATTTGCAATGGCGATGTGGGATCTGCATCTATTGTTTCTGAGCATATCTGGTGGGATTCAAGGGGGAGGAACAACCGAGGCGTTACAAAACCCGCCGCTTTTGTTTCGGTCTGCTGTGCGCTGCTCCTTTGCTCCGCAAGGGAGTCACAGCATAAAAACCACGCAACTCCCTCACGGAGCAAAAAAAAAAAAAACTCCACACTGGAGCTTCTATCCGCCGGCGGCCGTTATGACGTCCACGAGGTGCCCATGGCGCCACCCGCGTCATCATAAACCGCATGCCCCGTCTGGCGCTATGCGCCAAGACGGTAAAAATTGTGGCGTGCCATGTGCAAACGGCCTGCTGCCCTTTGTCCGGACTGCGTCTGTGCTAGGGAACCGGGGGGACAAGGGGGGGGGGGCCCATCTAGAAGAGACGCCCTTTTTAAAAAATGGGGGACGCCTGAGGATGTCCGGAAATGGCGGTCTATAACCCGCCCTACTTTCCTTAGGGATGTTGCATTGGCCAGTGGAGGGCTCTAATGTAACCAATATCCAAACAAGAAAAATTTGTCAAATATCAAGCCAGGTGTTGGGCACTTTCCAAATGGGCAAGTAAAAATGGGATTTCACTCACACCTGCATTATTCCAAACCTTGGCGATCGAAAGGGGACTATCAGTAATATTTTTAAAATGGTAAAAAATGTATTTCTGGAGTGTTCGGCAATCCTAACAAGGACAACCTTGACACTGATTATTGAAATCTTCCTACTTTGGCGCCCTACTTGTGCAAAACTTGCAAGTAGGGCGAGTTGGCAGAAAAACAGCATTTTTGAAGGATCAGGCATGGCTAGCACTGAAATAAGGTTTCTAACAGGAACTATTTATTTTCAGAAATATTTTTAAAAATGTGTTTTATCTGCAAACCCCCACAACCCATTGTGAATTCTCCCCAAGTTAAGTTTCCAAACTGAAAAAGTTGTCACCATTTTAAAGACTTTTCACATGAGGAAAGAACATTGCTAAAAGTACTCACTGTCTTCCTTTGTGAATGGAATAGGAGTAATTACATCTCTACTATAAACCTAGGTCTAATTCTCATCTTTACCAGGTTGACCATATATCTGAGGTGATAGGGGCCGCAGTAGCAGTTATTCCATTTTCAATCAATGGACTTGTGAACTTTACATTAGTGCGAATCTTCAGACCAAAACCAGTTCAGACAAAACCCAGGAGCAAATCCACCACTGGACTAAGATCAGCATTCGCGTCTTTATTATTGGAGGGTAGGAGGGAGAGCACAAGAAGAGAGAGAGAGATGGCATTCTCCTTGACTCTCTTCACACTTTGCTATTTTTATTCCAGGAAATCCATCGTGATTCTGCTTTAAAGTACTTTCGACCTCTTTCAAAGCCCCTTTTTAATACCAAACAGCAGATTATTTAAAAAGTGGAAGTAAAATTGCAATGTTCTCCCATTTCCTAAGAATATAAAACCCTGACTCTTTGATGGATTGTTGCTTTAGTAGTTTTTATAATGTTTTTTTAGTATCTCCCTTTATCGTTTTATATAAACCACCGTAGGCATCCAATTCCATTAATAGTAGAAGTGAGCTATAAATACAAACATATGAAGAGCCTATTCTAGTCCCGTATTCTGTTCCCACGCAACTCGCCGAGAAAAAAAGCTAAGGAACACTTGCAAATGGGTGGTATAGTAAACACTGGGGTGGCAGTGGGTAATCAGCCGTTACTATCCTGTGCAAACTTTGTGTCTTTTTTCCCTTATGTGTTTAAAGATTAGTCTCTTTTAACAAATTTTATTAGTTATTTTTGAGTAAGTAGTCCCATTCATTTAAACTAGAAAGTGGGTTACCAGTTGTAATAACTAAATGTCAGGATTAATGCAAAGGCACCTGAAGTAGAAGCAAAGCGGATTGTAACAGGACTATAGACCCAGCGTGTGGGCAAATGTGATGCCTGTGGGCCAAAAATTACAACCCCAAGGGCCATTTTGGTGCCCCCACACTAAGTTTCAGAGTAACATATTATAAAAAATATGACTTCAGATTAATGCCCTGTAGTTGAAATAGGAGACATTTAACCCTGCCCCCAGGGCTGTTCTTTTTTTTCTAAAACCAGAAGTGAACCAGAAGAAGAAAAGGCCTCTCCACAGGCTGCAATGGGCACGGAGGACCAAAAAAACCATGGGGGGAAAATGACCATTCCCTCATTTAGGGCAAAATCTTATTCTTGTGTGTGGGGGCGCGTGCAAGGGGTTCTTGTGGGGCATTTTAGCCTCCACATTTGCCCAACCCGGCTATAGATAACGGGGATTAACTCTTAGGCGGCTCAGCCAACTCCTGTCTTGTCTTGTCCATCTCTCAAAAAGGAATGTGAGTCCGTACATGTTTATTGATTTTGGGTCTCTGAAGAACTGAATATGGCTTTTCTGATTGAAGCCGCTTAAACAGGTAATGGCGACACTCTGAATGCAATAATGCATTCCTGAAATATTCTGGGAACCAACACAGGCCGCCTTCTTTTCTCCTGACAGTAGAACCTGGAGTTCCACTGAAGTTCCGTGGTGCAAGATAATTTTGAACAGACCAAAAAGGAAGCATTTATTGATTACAGCACATGTTTCAAATTATGGAACCTACTTACTTTAGGATGGAATGATAGCCACCAACTTCAAAGACAATCTTATAAATTTGCCAGTTCACCACTGGTAAACCAATCGTGATGGCTATATACTACATGAGGATTAGAGATTACTATGCTCTGAGTACCAATAGATAGCAGGAGGGCATACACGTAAAAGGATGATATTGTGCTTTGTGATGTTTGTTCCCCTGGAGGAAATACTTCCGACTAGATCGGTTTGATTAGCATTATCTTGTGCATTTGTTTGATGGGAACAAGGGAAAGGGACTTTTCATTTCAGACATTTGCTGCTGTTTAACTGCTCTTGGCGTTGTCCCTGACTCATGGTGACACTGGGATGAGGCTCTTTAAGATTCCCTGTTCCTTGATGTTCAGGGCCCACAGCCAAGGCTTGTAGCTTATTTTTCTACAAATGCCAAAATCTGAACCATATCTCTCTGCCTCTACTGCAAAGATTCTGGTCCCTATGCCCTAGTGATCTCACAACTTGATTTCTCTCAACATCCTCTTGGCTGGGATCCTCTTTTCTCATCTCCGTCCTTTAACTTTCTGTCCAGCATTCACTGCAAGCATTATCACCATCTGCCACCGCTCTGACCACATCTCTACTCGTGTTGGCATCCCTTCATGGCTCCCCTCCCCTATCCGTATTCGTATAAGCTCCTGTCTGTAGCCCATTTAACGGCCCTCCATGGGCTGGCCCCTCCTTACTTATTCAGCCTCTTTCTCCTCACCTTCCCACTCGGGCCCCTACGTTCTGGGTAGTAAAGGTCTGCTGTCGCAGCCCAGGATGTCCTTTGCCCCCATCCTGGATTGCCCCTTTTCACCATCGCGGCCCTCACGCCTGGAACCTTCTTTCCCCTCCCGAACCAGAGGGCCCCCATCACGTCTAACCAGCTGTCAAAACAGCGTTGAAGCCCATCCTGTTCAGACGAGGAAGAAGGTTCCCAGCCTTGGATGATCGTCACTTGCTATTTGATGTTCTTCTGGTGCGTATTGACTCATTTCCTGTATTGCTATGTATTTTATATTGTATATCCTACTCTTTTCTACGATTGTATGCCATAGGCCGTGTTTACTCTTTTATTTTATTGTTTTTATGTACAGCGTGTGCAAAATCTACATCATACATAATAATAATAATAATAATTAATAATACTTAACTAATAATAATAATAATTGACTTGCCATGGCTAGTCCTTTTAATTTCGGCCATTCCCTCCCTGATTGAGTTCTGCCATTCTGGCATGTGGTCTTTCCTCCTCTTTGCACTTCCTTCCACCTTTCCTAAACAATATTGTCTTTTCTACTGACTCATGTTTCTCATGCGTCGGCCACATTTATTCCATTTATTTTATTTACTTATTTATCCCACAGTCTCAATTTTGATACTCTTGGCTTCCAGGGACATTCTGGCTTTTGGCGTCCGTGGTATCCTCAGCCCCTCTTCTCCAGAATTACATCTCAAATCGATTTCTCCTATCTTCTTTCTTTGCTTGTTCAGGTCCTTGCATCCATTACCTTGGTGATGGGGGGAATATGGCCCCATACCGACAGGCAATAATAAAGCTGCTTTGGGTCACTTTGGAGGTATGCTGTTTACATGAGCATTGCATCCTAAGAGGTCCGGAAGCTGCCACCAAAGCTGTGCTCAGTCTTCTTAGGACTGGATCGTGGCTTTGGTGCTGCAGCTTCCAGAACTCTTGGACACATGCATAATTTAAACAGCGCATACTTCTTAAAGTGACCCAAAGCAGCTTTATTTTGGCTGTATGTATGGGGTGGTCCCACTGCTGATTGGGATGTCTCAACTTTAGTGTCAGTTGTATCTGCTTAACCTCTGTTGCATCTTGTCTGCTAATACCCTTCCGGGAACTACTTATTGCGTATTTTACAACCGTACAAAACAGTCTTAAATCATACTGGCCAAAGTTAGAAAGAAACTTCTACCTCTTAACATAACTATCTAAAACAGGTGACAAGGTGGTGTTCGGGTCTTCAGATTGCCTCATGGGCAAGCTACACGTCTTGACTTCCTTGTCCAGCAGGGCCTAGGCCATGCTTCCCTAGTGAAAGGAGGAAGCACCTTTTCTACCTTTCCATCAGTCCCCAAAGCCTTCTTTTGCACGGTTCATGCTGCCCGTTTTTTATAACCTTTTCATCTCCAAACTGCTGGTGAACGCTTTCATGTTTCCACCAGGCCAGCCATCCCCACTCGGAAGTTGTCTTGTGTTGCTCTGTCAAGGGCACATGATGCTGATTGTGACTAATACATGTAACCTAACCTATCTATCCATTAAAGTGGGACCCCACTCTTCAGCCGTGCTGCCCAGATAACAGCAAGCCCACTGTAACAGACACTATGATATAGATGATCCTCTTGGCTCAGCTTCTGTGACGTCAACAGAGACAGAACATAAGCATCTGAGGAAATAGACTGAACGGTATACTAAAGGTAATTGCTGACAACTTCACTCTTTCAGTTAGTCTCAAAGGTGCTACAAGACCTCTCTACCTACAGAGACCGAAACAGTTGGACGTTATGTGTCGTAGTAAACAGGGAACGACCTTTGAAGGTCAGATGAACACCATTGCCCTACTTTTAAACCTCCTTTTTGGCAGAGATTGATTGGACATGCCTCAGCGTTGGCCCAGTAGTTTACATTGTTGTTGTTGTTCTCAAATATTTATGGCAGCAAACCAACTTTGAGGACCGGGTCCACGGAACAAGTAGTGTTGGTTATGCTTCAAACAGGAGACACAGCATATTTTTTTTTTTTTAGCCGAAGGGTTATAAAAGGAGAAAACGGGAACAAGGGGACTTTGTTGACAGCACTGAGACTGCACAACAGCAACGGACAAAGGAGCAGCCCTGTTGTAACTTGACAGGTGCATTATTCAGAGGAGGGCACACCGTAGTACCTAGTACTTTTTACATTTTTTTTTCCTGTGCAACCAAACCAGTTTTGTACCTACTGATTGCTCTTTTCTCATTTAAAAGTTAGCGTCATTCCCATTAGTCCTTAATTTTAACAATGTGTCAAATGCTGTAACCCACTGGGGATTTTGCAATTTATTTTAAACTGTATAAATTGTCGCAAAAAAATTAAGTGTTTACCGTGAATTTCACTTCCCCTATCATGGGAGATGTTGAGCTAAATAGACTGATATTGACCAGCCAAACCTCAAGAACGCATTATTAATTCTGTTCATAACATTCTTTTAAAAAAAAGCCTGTTGTATATGGACATTAGTGCTTTTTAGAAAAAAACAATTGCAAAAACTACGTGTGTGTATTATATAAATATTTGTAGCGGAGGGTAACCCTAAACATTTTAGGAAAATAAAAATGAAATATATTTCATGCAAGTGACAACCTGAATAAACATGGAGAAGAAAACTACATCTTTTTTTAAAAAAAAAAAACATTTGCCGCAACGGCAAATATATCGCTAATTTAGGTTATTTTAGAGTCTTCCCACCCCTCAAAGTGGACTGCTTCTAATTTCCATGGAGCCCGGGAAGCAGGAATTTACCCTTATCCCCAAACACATGCAATATGTCAGTTAGGGAGTGGGAATTATTGTGTCTCTTAGCTGTTGTTCACACTTGTACACACTCCCTGTCAACATTCTTTCCTTAGACCAAATGCAAGGAGTAAAGGCAAGAAAGGGCAGATGGGTGAACACATAAGCACATGGTACTGTGTGGGAGATGTTACAAAGGAAGCACCTGTCTGTCTGTCTGTCTGTCTCTCTTTTCTGCCCATTACCAAAGACAGAACATACATCTTCTTCCAGAGAAACTGCATCGGGGGAGTTGCAAGCAAGTGCCACTTTCTCAGGAATATGTGGAAACACTGCTGTTAAGAATATTGTGACAAGTTATATGTATCCCCCAGGGTTGCTCCCAGACTTTATCAAGAGTGAAGCAATTGCTCCTTTAGTCATAAAAAATACCTTGGTAGAGGAAGGCTGTGAAAGTCATAAAAGGAGTGGTGAGCAGAAGGTTGTTGAGTCTTCTTTTTCCATTCTTTTCTTTTCTGTCAGTTGATGATGTTGCAGTCCCTCATTTTTTTTAAAGTCAGATTGTAAAAAGGGAAGAAATCGGAGGAAGGGACTGATGCAATGGAAGTTACTTCATCCAAAGGAGTATCCACACTGCATAATTATAGCAGATCAATACCTCTTTAGCAGCCATCTGCCTACCCTATGGAATGCTGGGCTTTGTAATTTGGTGAGGTACTTAGACCTTCTTCTTCTTTTGATGAAGAAAGCATAATGCTCAAGGGAGGGGACTAAAGTGGCATCAAACTGCTATAATTGTCCAGTGTGGATACAGAAAAGACACCAATAAGAAGACTGAGTACTCTACTGTAGTCTCATTTGCTTGTCTGGGGGAACATAGGAATCTGGAAATCTCAACTATATTGAGTGAAAACATTGGTCCATCTTGCTTAACATTGCCAGCTCTCATTGGCAGGAATGGTTCTCTGAGCTTTCACGTAAAATTATTTCCTGACCCTGTCTGGAGATTCCCTGGCATTCCCTGGTGATCTTCCTACTACCTACCAACCAGGCCAGATCCAATTTTGTTTTCAGAATCAGGCATTATCAGGTGTGCTGGCAACAGGGATGAAAAAAACATTTGTTCCTGTGCACTTCCCAGAAGAATAAAGGTTTTCCTGAGCAGAACAAAGTGAGAAGAATAGAGTAGTGGTAAAGATTATTTATGGTTTACAAAGCCTTGGGAGGAATTATTCCACTCAAAAATGCACATGGTTTTTCTATTCAAAAAACACAATTTTCCTCACCAAAAATGCATTTCTTGCACACACAACACATTTCCTGCACGGGTGACAGTGTGTTTTGTGGGGAAAATATTGTCTGAAATTCTACATCCTGGAGATTTAGCAGTAATTTATGCTCAGGGAATTATGCTTGTGTTGCAGGATTTCATCTTGCTAGACAACTGCAATGATAGAAAGTGAAATATGCATTGTGTAGGATTGCCCAATGTGCAACTATACACCTCATTATCTATTTCACAGTGCAAATCAATGCATCATTCTGCAATGCATAGCCATGCACTTGCATAACTTGATGTTTGCATTTATGGACTAAATGCAACCATTGTGCAACAATGCAAAGGTTTGCCCTACTGGCATAACAGTTCTTACATCCGTGTAAGTGACTTACAGGATGCCAGCCATTGTTTCCTGCCTTTAAAATGTGCATGGTTGTGTGTGTGTTTTACAGAAAAATTGCCTGCCTTTCTATGTAGAAAAAGCCCCCTCCCTAACTTGTCAAAGTACAAACATTAGGAATATACTGTGTAGAGATCTTTGTGATCTCCTGCACATTTGGTTGCCAGTTCCCCTGCACATTTTGTTGAGCTCTCATTGCACATTCACTTCTTCACTTTAGCCATACAAGGGTTTTGTAAATAGTCAATGTGCAACTGTATATGTGAAGATTGACACTTTGGCATCCCGATGTAAGAGTTTAACCACCATCTTAATTTCAGAGGCCTGTCCTGCCTTTGAAAAATGGGGTAATAGAATCACAGAATCACAAATTTTGAAGAGACCACAGGGGTGAACCAATCCAGTCTAATCTCAAACAACTCTTACCATGAGGAAGTTCTTCCTAATGTTTAAGTGGAATCTTTTTTCCTGTAGCTTGAATCCATTGTTCTGTGTCCTGCTCTATGGAGCAGCAGAAAACAAGCTTGCTCCCTCTTGAATATGACATCCCTTCAAAGATTTAAACATAGCTATTATGCCATCTCTTGACCTTCTCTACCCCAAGTTAAACATACCCAGCTCCCTAAGTTGCTCCTGATAAGGCTTTATGGGTTCCAGAATTTTCATCATTTTTGTTGCCCTCCTCTGGACATGCTCCAGCTTATCAACGTCCTTCTTGAATTGTGCTGCCCAGAACTGGACACAATATTCCAGCTGAGGTCTTACCAAAGCAGAATAGAGTGGTGCTGTTACTTCTATAAACTAGAAGCTAGAGGACTCTTACTGGAATCAATGAGAATTTGGCAAATGCTCTTCCATCTTCCCAGTCTCCTTTCCAAGGCTCTCCAAGGCAGAACCAGGACTTACAGGGCCAGATTTCCTTTTGCTCTTAGCCACAATCTTCACATAAGCTGAAGTTTTCTCAGCAACAAAATGCAGTATGCTGTGAGTTAGCTTTGTTGCAATGCAGAGTATTTTGGCCTGGATTGATCTTGAGTGGGCAACCAAGAGCCATTGTTACAAAAGATCTGCTCTTTGAGTGGGCAAAAATGGGTCCAACTGATTTCTTGGCTTTCAGTTTTGTTTTTAGTTTAATATTGTTTTAATCACAACTTTTTATAAGTTTTTAATCATATACAATTGTAATTCTCTCTACTTTGAGAAAAACAGAGTAGTGAGAGATAGATGGATGGGTGGACAGTATTGATCAACTCACTGACCTGATTTTTTTGTTTTTACTTTCTTTTGGGGGATGACTATGGGAATTGCTGTGATGAGAGCCTGAACTTCTAAATTTGCACTGCCTGACTGCTTCTCCCACACCATCCGTAATGGAGGAGAGGCATCTGACTTAAGCAGCAGCCAAGCAATTATTTTTCACCACCAGCAGTATGTCATCCCCAGCCAGGGAAATACATCTTGTAAATTATGGTTCATGGCATAGGGCTGTAAGCTTGCAGTTGTAGCTTTTAGACATCCTTCTGCAAGCAGCTCTTTCCCTTGCAAAATCCTCCCATCTGCCACACACAGGGCTATAACACAATAGGATGGGCATGTTCAATGAACATACAAAGAAGAGAAGGATAGTACCCCACTAGGGATGTGAAAAATCTCAGTCTCAACATCATTGCATTTCTCTGGATCCCACCTACAGTTTCTTCCTGTCTTTTCTTTGTACTGGGTTGTGAGATTTTAGGGGATGAGAGGTTTGTATTTTTCTCAATGGGGG
>NC_056525.1:240810138-240826129 GCF_019175285.1 Sceloporus undulatus
ATTTCCAGCCACCCTAGACTGAGAACATGTGAATTCTGTGCAGCTTCAGCTGGCCTATTCTAGGCTCATGTTCATCGGTGAAGACTATACTCTGGCTGCTTTATCACACTAGGGGGCAAGCAGGATTTAAACGAGAGTTAACCTAGAGAAAACCAGGAAATGTCATGTGTGACATTATCACATGAGCCCCAGTCTTGCCATGAATACATTAGCAAAAGTAAATTGATAAATGCTGGTTTGGGAGTATCAGTATCACAAGTCCTTTAAATAATATGACTGGGAATATTGCAGCCATCAACAATCTCTCAGCTCTCTTCCAGATTCCACCTTAACCCCATCTCCCTGCCCTATTGCCCTATCCAGCATGCATTTTACATTTTTTAATTTTAATTTTAACTTTTAGTTATAATGCAATTTGGCAATTAGGGCAATGTTAGCGAAACAAAAAGGAAAGGAAAGGAAAGCATAGGGGAGGAATGTTTGGGGATAGTGAGGAGGAGGAGAGAGAGCCAGAGAGGATGAAACTGAGATTACATGACTGTCCAATGTTTGAACTGCTGCAGAAGGAACTTATTGCACCAGAGGAGTAATGGCACAGTAATGCAATTGGGAGCTTATTGATGAGCGCTCCCCATCAATGGCAAGGGATACCTTAACCAAGCTTTGGAGGCACAGCACCAGCAGTTTGGAGATAAATATGCCAAAGGTGCTATTATTAAGCTTTAATTCTGATTTAAAAGGTTTGTGCGCCAAAGTCCTTAGATCAGACTGCGGGGGACACTTCCCCTCTTTTTAATAATGGAGGGATGCAGACTGCCCAAAAAGGGCTGTCTATCCGCGCCTTGTTTTGCTGCGTGAGGGAGCCGCAGCGGACAAACCGTGTGGCTCCCTCGTACAGTAAAAAGAACCCTTTAAAAGCGGGTTCTTCTTGCGGCGCGTTTGTGACGCCACAGTGTGCCAATGGCGCATTTTCAGTGTCACAATGACTCCAGGACGTGCGGACGCTAAGTGTCCATCACATCAAATTGGCGGCCCCTGTGTGTAGAGGGCACCGCCATTTTGACACCCCTTTCACGTGCTAGGGGTGAGGCCAGTATGGACGGTGTGCCCTCGGCCAACCTCTAGCATGTGACGGGGGCGCACTTTAGGCCTGTCTGGAGAGGGCCTATGTCATTAAGGTTCATTTCAATAACATCTGAATTTTTTTGATGGAGTCCCATCAAATTGCTTGGAAGGAGGGAATTGGCCGTGTTGGCTTTCAAAAGGCCATCCTAGAGACAAGTAACAGGTGATATCCTGCATGGAAGACATAGTGACAACCTATCTCCTGATCTGATCTCCTCCATCCACCTTAAAGGTTAGGAAGGTGCACCAGCCAGTGAGTTCTGAGGCATAGGTGTGCAGGGTGCTGAAGAATGATGCATCCAGTCCCGCCCTGCCAGCAAGCCATGGTGTAACAAGTTGTTGGGATGGGATCCCATGGGGGTCCCTGTTGCTGGCCTTCACACTACATCTCACAGGCCACAGGTCATCATCCTTCAGTGCCTTACCTGCCAGCACTTCAGAATTCCTTGTCTGACATAGCTGCTTGACTTTTAAGGTTGTTAAGGGCATTTCCAGTAATGGCAATGGTAATCATAAATGTGAGAGCTAACTTTACAATGTTATTGGTATTGGGTAAAAGGTAAAGGTATTCCCTTTACATGAATGTCTAGTCATAACCAACTTTATTTATTTATTTATTTATTTATTTATTTATTTATTTATTTATTTATGGTATTTATACCCCGCCCTTCAGCCCTAAAGGCTATCAGAGCGGCTTACAATTATTATTTTTAAATAGATGGTTCCCTGCCCTCAGGCTTACAATCTAACAGACACGACACAAAAGGAGAAGGGAATGGTGGTGGGAAAGGAGAGGAGGTCCAGTGGTTATTCTCTCCCTCTGAGGCCTGGACCAAAGCAGATGGACTGGAGGGAGGGCTCTTCTTCTTCAGGCTAGCCCTGGTGGAGTTGGGCCTGCCTGTTTAACTGTAGGAGGTGGTGCTCATCTCCATTACTAAGGCAAAGAGCCAGCATTGTCAGAGGACTGCTCTGGTGGTCATGTGACTGCACTGAATGCTGTCATCTTCCCACTGAAGTAGTACCTATTTATCTGTCTGTATTTGCATGCTTTCGAACTGCTAGGTTGGCAGGAGCTGGGACTAGTGATAGGAGCTCACCCCATCATGCAACACTCAAACTGCCAACATTCCAGTCTTAAAATCATCAGAATTGGCATCTTAACCTCTAAACCACTGCATCCCTATTGTTGTATTATAGGTATTGCAACATCATAAACAGCTGCTTTTCAAATGTTCCAGTGTGTCTCTCCTCCTTTCCCCCTTCATCCTTAGTTTGCTTTAGTTGCTGCAAACTGAGTTGAAAATACCAGAATAGTCTGTACTGTATTAACTCAGCAAGATAGAGAGTAGAGGAGTGGGCAGAATCTTGCCCTTCTCAGTAGACACAGGCAAAAGCCTCTCCTAGCTTGTGTATTTTTCCTCAGTAATAACTTTTGACATTTTGACCATGCTCTGATGTTGCTTAGCCGCACATGTCCCAGTTTTTATCTGTGAAATGTTGGAGGGTATGCCTTAGGGGTCCTAAAATTTATCATACTGTTCTCGGAGATTATTCTCCGTGTGCCAAATGACAATGCAAGAGTTCTAAGTCTAAAGTTCTGTTTCTATTATGATTCTTGACACCTCTGCCTTCCATGACAATTTCATTGTAAAGTCTTGCTTGCGCTATTTCCCTGCGAAGTTTAGTTATTCATTTGGTAGCGAGGTTAGTTGTTTCTTTTTCTTTTTATCTCCCCTGCCTCTTTTTTATCTTTTGCAGCTGTGACCAGGTGGGCATGGTTTGCTCCTCCTGCCACCCAAGAATAGCTATTCATAAGAAGTACAGTATACCAACCCTTCATTCTCTAGAATAAATGATATAAATGAGCAATTCATGTATTCTTGGGATGTTCCCATGCTCCATCCAACCACTTTATGGGGACATTTATATTTTATTTTTTTTTAAGTAGAAGGTACAGGGGTGCTGTGAGCTGAAGCCTATAATGTTCTGCAATGGCTAGAGTTCCTACATCTCAGGGCCTGACCCTTAGATCTTGAGTTCTCTGGGTGAAACAGAGGAATCTCAGGGTGAGAGCACTGTCTTGAAAAGTGTGCACACATGTATTTTTCTCCTTTGTGTGTGGTGTTTTTTTTTATTTGAATGGTATGCCATGCACAGCTCTCATTGATGCTTTAGGTATCATGCTTAGTGACCACATAAGAAGCTTCCCCTTGTAACATCACCAGGGCCCCCTGGAACATTGTAAAGGGGTTTTCTTTTCTTTTCTTTCTTTTTTTAAAATAAATTTTATTGCACATAAAAAACAGTTACAAACATCATAATCTCACAGTCCATCCATAACATATTAACTATTTGAAATAAATTGAATTTTAAAAGGAACCTACTTGTGTTGTCATTTTAAAAATTAAATAGGTATACATCCTTCGTATAACACTCATCTTGTGTGTTTATTACTGCCGTCTTACATTGTTTCCCTGTGTATTCAATATCTCTAGATAACTTCAGTATATTTCTCACTTTATTAATTTACCCATCCCTATTCTTATCGTAAAATGGAACTTGCCTATGAGTATAAATTCCTAACTGTTCTCTATTATATTTCTTTCCATTGTTTACCACATAAAATCTTTAGTGTCTCCTATTCCTTTTCATTTTTTTCCCTCCTCCTTTCCATGAATCATGCTTGTCAAATGGTCCATTTGCATCATATCATAAAGTTTTAATAACCACTCATCAGTAGTTGGGATCTTGTTTAATTTCCAATATTGCGCCAGAAGCAGTCATGTAGAGAATTTTACGCCAATTAAGGATTTCTACTGTCTTTGGAAGTTTATTTGTCATATTTTAAGAGATAGATCTCAGGAAGTTTTTCAAAATACACACCAATAATTTTAGCTATTACTGAATGGATTTGATTCCAATATTTCCTTATCTTTGGACATTCCCACCATATGTGGTACCATGTTCCTTTTGCGTTCGAACATTTCCAACAAAGGTTATTCTTCTTTCTATGGATTTTGGCAATCTTAGCTGGAGTCAGGTGCCACTGAAATTCCAATAAAGGGTTTTTCCTACATCTCAGTTTGATCCTAATTGTTAGGAAAAGGGCCCTTTTTTAATAACAGATCAAATCGTTATTAGAAAAAGGGCCCTTTTCCTAACAATTCCGAGAAGGCTTCCATGATGAAAACGGAAGCGTTCCCCTTTAAAAGTGCCACCAGGAGGCTCCCGTCGCACATTGGTGACGCTGGGATGATGGGAGCATGGCGGAAGGTAAGGAGTGTGATAAACACCTAAGTCTTTACCTTCTGTCTAAAGGAAAATAAAAAAGAAGCTAGGATAACAACCTTGAGGAAAGAGTTCCACAGCCAAGGAAAATCTACACAAAAAGTTGAGTCTCAAATACTTGCCAGCTGTACCTGTTTAGGAGCTGGGGCATTTATGTTTTGGTGGTGATGTCCCTTCGTCTTTTCTGACTTATGGTGATCCTAAGGCGAACCTATCACAGGGTTGTCTGGGGATCAAAGTCCACCACGTGGAATTCCATGGCCAAGTTGGGAATCAAACCCTTGCCTCCACAGTTGCAGTCCAATGCTCAAACCACTATACTGTGCTGGGTCATTTAGCAGGAAATGAAATGGTATTCAAAGCTTTCTCTTTGAACATGTGCATTTTACAAAGCTCAATCACCTTCATCAGCCAGTCTTATTCAAAGTTATTCAAAATTATTCAAAACTTTCTCTTTGACTGACATTGTCAATGTGCCCATTTCAGCCAGTTCAGTCACCTTCATCAGCCAATCTTCTTGTGTAGGAAAAGCAGGGCCTTCCATCTTTGAGCATATATTATTCTTGTTACTGTCATCCTATGTATATTTCAGACTCTTTGCAAAAACATTTTTGCCCACTGCTGTAAAGTGCAACTCAGCCCCTGCTAGAAGTCCAACTCCTATGGAAGCATAGCTAATAGTGGTATATATCCATCAGTTAGGCAGAAGAAGTCAGTAGTATTTGTTACTTTTAGTTTAGAAGTTTAATCATACTGTAATTGTTTGCATACTGTTTCATATTTCAAATAGCTTTAAACTGATTTCACTGTATACTGTCTTAGGATCTTGGACTATAGGGAAGGATATAAATACTTTAATTGGTAAATACTCATTCTTCTTTGATTCAGTTTTCCAAGCTCTGCTTAAAATCACCTCACTGTCCAAGCTGTTGGTGATGACAAATCAAGGATTACTTGCAATTGAATGATAAATTTCAAAACAGTTCTACTGAGCCATGGACTAGCCCTCAGGATTTCTACTGATGTAGTACTTAGAGTGTTGGGGGAAAGGAAAGCTGAAGAAAAGAAGCATCAGCTTCTGCATGATGTTCTTATCTTTTGCTCCCTCTGGACTGGAGTTATGCCACTGAAGGCATTTCTTTTCATTGGTCTTTGATTTCTGCTACCATCATATTTCTCTTGCTGTGCTTTGACAGCATACCGCTGCTTGCAGCCAAGCACATGCTGGGGTAAGTCCCCATAAAGCATCACCTTGCTGGTTGCAGGTATCTCAGTATCAGCCAACTTTCTCTCCATGGGGGAGCAGTTTCCTACCTCTTTGGATGCTTCTTACTTAGAAATCTTGGTAGAGTAGCATTTTTGACCACATCAAAAAATTGATTTTTTTAAATGACTGGCACACTAGGTAGGTAGAGCTGCAAAGCCTTATGTCCCTCCCCAGCATTGTACATATATTCATTCTGAGCAGTCAGGTATGGAAAGGATGGAATGTTGCGGTATTTCAATAGGAACACTTAGTTACTTGGTCTGTTAGGCTAAATGCACCACCAAGATATTGCAAGATGTTCAAGTGCTTGGTTAACATCATATAACTCTGAGTAGGAAAGGTGGGGAGGGAGTTTGTTGGAGTCCTAGAAGACTCTGTTTGGTCAAGGAATGTAATTCTTTGCTAACTCTCTTCTTGAAAGAAGCAATGAGCAAGTTTAGCATATCCCTCCTCTCCCCACTGCTGTTAGAAAGTCTTCAGGAACTGTGCTGTTTTCAGACAATTCACAGTTCTGGACTTATGCTGTGCAAAATTTGCACTTCTGTGCAAGTAACAGCATTTTATGCAAAGAAAATACTAATTCTGCACATAAATAGTATTATTTTTTCACAGAAAATGCTGTTTCCTGCACAGACACAAAACAATCACATGCAGATTTTGTGCAGAATAAGTGTGACTATGCTGTGCTCAGCCATGGAAACCCAGTGAATGATCTCTGAATGGCACTCAGCCTCGGAGGAGGGCAATGGCAAACCCTCTTTGAATAATTCTTGCCATGAAATGGTGCAATAGGGTTGTCTTGGCATTGCCTTAAGTTAGAATCGACTTGAAGGCACACAGCAGCAACAACAAACACTAACAAAGTCATTTACTGGGTTTCCATGGCTGAGCAGAGATTCAAACTCTGGCTTCTCAGAGACCTAGTCCAGCATTTACTTTACTAAAAACCTTATTGGAAAGCAGGTAAAATCTCACATCCATGATTCCACTCGTCCCTCACCTTCCTTCCTCTGGAGCTTGGGAGAGAAGGAAACAGCTACATGACTGTGTTAGAAAACTCTATTTCTCAACCACCCACCCAGTAAAAGAGAGTGAAGTTAAAAAGAAGTGAACATGAACAAAGAGAGACAAGAGGGACTTTATCACATGGCAGGCAAGTGCCCGCATCCTGTGAATAAATGACTATTATTAAATGGCCAAGCCCTCCCTCCAGTCCATCTGCCTTGGTCCAGGCCTTGGAGGTAGAGAGGCACTGCTGGACCTCTTACCCTTTCCCTCCACCACTCCCTTCTCCTTCTGTGTCATGTCTTGTTAGATTGTAAGCTCGAGGGCAGGGAACCGTCTAACTAATAATAATAATAATAATAATAATAATAATAATAATAATAATAATAATAATAAATCCATGAATATCCTGCAAGAGCAGTATTGTTTTCACATGACGTTGCCATTATCCCGGCATTATCCCATGAATAAAGTGGCAAAATTGCACCACTTTTCATTCTAGGGATTTTCCTGTGAATGAAAAGCGGTGCGATTTTGCCATTTTATTCACAGGATAATGCCAGGATAATGGTGACATCACACAACATCATTTGAAAATGACCCCGCTCTTGTGGGATATTAATGGGATATTCATGGGATTTAATGGCCATTTATTCACGGGTTACGGGCGCTTGCCTCACATGTGATAAAGTCCAAAGAAAGAGAGAGTTGCTAAGTCAACTTAATGTCAACTTAAATGTGATTAATATAAAGAAAAAGCCATGTGGTATAAATGTAACATAGCCAAAGGAGACTATCATCTTCCACACCAGGAGTTTGGCAAATATGATTTAAGTTATATTCCAGATTTCAAAGGAGCAAAGCAAGGTACTGGGACTGTTGGGAGGATAGGTACTTTAATATCTGGAATCAAACCCAAAGTGGATCTACCATACCTGACAAGGATGTCCCAGGCTACCTTGACACTTCTTCACTTACTTTCCTGTCCCTGGAAATGAGCTATCAACCAGAGATTCCTAACTCATCATAGATCTGTACCTTAGACACTAAGTTAAACACACCTCCTTCCATGCACACAAATCAAAAATATCCTACAGGATTCAGTGCCAAGCTGGTGCCTGTGAAGTCAGAAGATGAAGGATGATTTATGGACTACAGCAATTTATGCACTACCGTTGCACTTAATGAATTCTTTCCCTGTGTGGTTCCTTCCTGAATACTTTCTGTAGTTCCTCCCTGCATAACTTACACTGCAAAGTAATGTAAGTTATACAAGCGGAGTGACCTAGTCTCACTCTTGTTAATGCCACCTAGGCAAGTGTCTCTCTTCTTAATGATACCTAGACATTTTCTCTAGGAGCTCTCATTTCCAGTTGCTTGTAATTCTCCTAAACATCATCTAATGCAGACTTTGGTCACCCCTGCCAGACTTCTGCCTCAGGCAGACATCTCCAGCAGTGGGTTTTACCTAGAATAGCCAGGTAACACAGGGGAGCTAGTGGTATCCATGCAGATGAGGTGATGAATCCTTGTGTATTCAAGCCTTGTAGCTAGTTATCTGCATGTCAGTGGGGTACTGAATCTACTCCAGCTTTTAATTAGACTTTGTAGGAGCTACCCACAGCACTGTCCCTTATCACCACAAAAAGGTTCAACAACTTGGATAACACCTTTAAACCTCAGAGAATGTTACTGAAGGCACTGGCCACCACTGGCCAGGACAAATCTCTGTCTGTGGTTCTTGGATAACTTTTGGAAGCCTGAGAAGAAAATAGCCATATTATATGAGAATTGTGCACCCCTTCACTCAGCAATAGGAATTGCAGCACCTCACATTGTTCTCCTCAAATGCAAAGTATGCATTTTGTTGTTGTGTGCCTTCCAGTCATTTCTAACTTATGGCAACCATCCGTGGGGTTTTCTTTGCAAGATTTGTTCAGAGAAGGTTTATCATTGCCCTCCTCTGAGGCTGAGAGCATGTGACTTGCTCAAAGTCACACAGTGAGTTTTATGTCCTTTTGGGGAATTGAACCCTGCTCTCCAGAATTGTAGTCCAACATTCAAACCACTATGCCACACTATAAAAAATATTTTTGAAGAGGAATTTCCTATTCTGTAAAATTACATATAATGGAAATACATAAAACAAAAAAAAGAAAAAAATACATATATACAAAACATAAATAAACATAAAAATTAAACCTGCAAAATTAAAAAGGGTTTAATCTGTCTCCAAGAGCAGGAGTCCTGCTTTCTATCCACTTCCAAGTCATCTCTTTCCCCATCAACTTTCCTTGTCTTGCTGGCTCTTCAGGAAGTAGCACTTAATAAAAGAAGGGATGAATAATTCCCTCTTTCACTCTGATGGCCTGCTAAGACAATGGTCAGTCTCCAGTTGTGTTGGGAAATGGAGCTTTCCTGGTTCAATACAGAGGTGAATGAGAGAGGTCTTCAAGACTGTTAAGGAGTATATTGGGGACTGAAATGTGTGTGTATTGTTGACTTCATTGGGCGAGGAGGGATAACAGGATCTGTTGTGGCTCAGAATTGTGCCAAGAATGACATAAATCAGACATTAGGAATGGGAATACACAAAAACCAGTGGCAGAACATTTCAATCTCTCTGGGCATTCCATCTCAGACCTCAGGACAGCAGTCCTTGAACAAAAGAACTACAAGTGCAGATTTGAAAGAGAAACAGCAGAATTGGATTTTGTCTACAGACTTCAGCCCCTCAGCAATGGATTGAACAAAGATAATGGCTTCTTGGCACATTACACACATTTCAACACCATCTGATCCCATCCTCATGGGAGCATCCGACGCTCATCTATTCTCTTCACCTACAGGCTAGTTTCCAATGAAAAAATAGACTTGCTATTTCATTGCCACAAACAAAGGCTGGTTTCCAATGCCTTTGTTCCCAAGCGACCATTGTTAAAACTGGACTTGCCATTTCATTTCCATACACAAATGATTTTGAATTTGGACTGACATTCTCACACACTAAGGGCATAAGATCTGCCGGCCTGAGAGGGAGTTTGCCAGGCAAGTCCAGCTCCATCAGGACTAAGCCTGAAGGAAGGAGACTCTGCCCTCCACAACTGCCATCTGCCGGCCTAAGAGGGAGTTTGCCAGGCAGGTCCAGTTCCATCAGGACTAGCCTGGAAAAAGGAAGAGCCCTCCCTCCAATCCATCTGCCTTGGTCCAGGCCTCAGAGGGAGAGAAGAACCACTGGACCTCATCCCCTTTCCCTCCATCATTCCCTTCTCCTTTTGTTTCGTGCCTTTTACATTGTAAGCCTGAGGGCAGGGAACTGTCTGATTAAAAATAATATTGTAAGCCGCCCTGAGAGCCATTAGGGCTGAAGGGTGGGATATAAATACCTAAATAAATAAATAAATAAATAGGCCTCCCTTTGGCTTCCACTCCACCAAATGCATCTGAGGAAGTAGACTTTAGACTATGAAAGCTCATGCTGCCAACTTCATTCTTTCAGTTAGTCTCAAAGGTGCTACAAGATCTGTCTACATACAAAGAATAATTTGAGTTATTTTCTTAGTTTAGCAGGAAATAGTTGAGTTCAATTAAGAGCCAGCTAGGGTTTCCCCAATCACTTGCAAAGTCATTTTAGATGGACAGTTGGTCTGACTTTAGTCTAAGGTATCTTTCTATGTAACATGCATTTAAAGACAATGAATGAGAGTGGGGGATTTCATATCTAAGGAGAACTGCTAAAGTGGTTTGTTTTCTCCCCTCGTTGTCCTTGGGAATTATCAATAAGTCTCTCTTTGGGGTTAATGGCACATCTGTGTGTTCTTCCCCCATTCCTGTTGCTTGGATACAAGGCCATTAAAGATCCAGAAGGAGTTGGGATGTTGCACGGAATAGGTAATGCAGGCTGCTGCTTTTTCGATATAAAATCTTGCTTATTGCTAGGACTGGATGGCCGTGCTTTAAATCATACTGGCATGCAGGTAACATCAATCTACATAAATAAGTGGGGTATGGTATCACACCTGCCGGCGTATGCTTCCATTTTAAGTTGCCAGAACAATGAGAAGAAAAATAATAGTCAAATATAATTCAGATTAGCCTCTACAGGTGTCCAGTCAGATCAAGGAGGAGAGTTTGGGGAATTTATTTTTTGGAGTGCATCTCCTAGCATCTCCCAAATGGATAGGGAATTTGGAAAGCTACAGCCCACAAAAGTTACTTTTCCAAAGTCTGAGATAAGCCACATTCTGACTGTAACGAGAAGCTGAGTTTTGAAACTGAGAGATGAAGCATCTACTCTTGGCTCCAAAAAGAACTGATTTCAAATATAAGAACCATGTGCCCCCCCCCCCCCCCCCCAGATGTTATTACTGGACTGTGATGCCCACCGTTCCTCACTATTGGCTGTACTGGCTAATGGAGATGCAGTTTAACAACTTCTGGTGGACTATATTTTGCCTGTTCCTTAATGAATGAATAGCTTGCAATATTTTATTGGACACTCCATTTAAAAAAGATTTGGTAAATCAGCATGTTTCCCCTTTGCCTTTAACAGCAGTATGACATTCACATGATATGACTTGGAAGAGCAGCGAGTATAAGATCCTCAAGTGAGTACCAAAGTCAGATTGTCTAGGTCATATTATTTCTAGTTTCTATGTATGGTTGTGAAAGCTGGACAGTGAAGAAATTTGACAGAAAAAGAATGAACTCATTCGAAATGTGGTCCAGGAGAAGAGTTCTAGAGATGCCATGAAATGCCAAAAAGACAAATAAATGCGTTTGAGAGAAAATCAAGCCTGAAATATTGCAAAATGGTTAAACTGAAGGTATGGAGAGCCAGCATGGTGTAGGGGTTTAAGCCTTGGACCAGGACTCTGGAGACTAGGGTTCAATTGCCAGCTCAGCCATGAAACCCACTCAGCCTCAGGGGAAGGCAATGGCAAACCTCTCTGAACAAATCTTATCACTAAAAAACCTACAATAGGTTTGCTTTAGAGTCACCTTATGTCAGAAATGACTTGATGGCATACAACAACAATAACATATGTAGGTGAAGGATGTTTATTTTGCACAATCGCTTGTGGCAATCTTTTGGCTCTTTGTGTAGGGATTTAACAGTTGGAGAATCACACTATTCAAGCACTGAGTTAACATATTTCCTCTGCTTTCCATTCATTCATCCTCTCTTCTCCTGTTTATTCCTCTTCCTCCATTCAATATTTCTCACATAACCTTTCTCCAGAAGGAGCAGTTTCTTGTATCTTTAAGAACTGCAGTGTTGTATTTGAATCACCTTTAGGGGAAAAAAACCCTTCATAAATATTGAGAACAGATTTGATCTGCAGCCTTTATCCAGAATGATGAATCATACTTGACTGATTTTTCTATGGGCCAAAAAATTAAAAAAAAAATAAAAATAAACAGCCCCCTTTGTCTACAGCACAAGATGTCGTCTTTTCAGCTTGGCCCTGACATTACAAAATCGAAGACAAAGCAGAGCTACATGACAGTAGGAAGTTGCTGGAATGAATTAGAAGTAGGCTTTGTATTCATCATCTGTTCACATGGTTTGGTTCTTTTGTAAAGCACCAAATGGCTCAGCACTTCTGATGTATTCAGGAATCCAGCCTGTGCAGACAATATACTGTGCGTGTTTGTTGATATATATGTGTATGTAAAAAATAAAAATAAAAAACAAATTCATGAAGGGACAATTATCTTCCAAAGAAATCTAAACACATAAAATTTTCTTTCAAAGTGCAATGGCTGAATAAGTTCCATTATTTTGTTTTAGAGCAGGGTACTAAAAACTTTATGAAAACAGTCACACTTATTTCCTTGTTGGCTCTAGGCCCTCATTTGTAGTCAATGTCTACTTTCATTGGTTTCCAGCATTAAGGATACAACACTATATCCAGTCTCTTGGGAATAAACCTCATTGATTTCAGGGGCTGGAATCCTATTGGTGTGCTACACACTTGTAAGTTTCCTGTGAAAGCAGGTGGACATTTTTGGTCCAAGGTGGAACAGTTGCATTCAATTCAAGTTCACAGAAGTAGAGCTGAAATGCAGTGCCACAATATTGGGTTGTGTGTTTGATTGCACATTTGGATGTGTGTTCATCTGGTAATTAATGCCATTCAGCCAATGTTGTGTGGCACAATAAATGCATAACTCCACAAAAAGCAGTTCGTTTGTTTAAATATATTTCTATCCCACCATATAGCAAAAGTTCTCAAGGTGCCACACAAGTAAAATCAATGCAAACTAGTTGTTTGAATAAGCTAAAAACGTTATTATAGATATGGTTAAGACAAGCTAAGACAATTTTAAAAGATTTAAACAGTTTTAAAACCACATGCATTAGCATTTTGAGATAAAGCACTGAGGTCCAAAGGCTTTGATAAGCAGGCATGTTTACACTTAGTGCCTGAAGAAAACCAGATTTGGTGCCAATTGGGCCTCCAAGGGGAGGGCATTTGACACAGTAAGGTGCCACAACTAAGAAAACCTCTCCCACATCCTCACACTGTGGGACACAGAGCAAAAACCCCTCGGCAGACCTCAGTTTCAGGAAGGCATCTATAGGAAGAGGCATTTCCTAACATATTGAGATCCCAAACAGTTTAGGACTTGAAATGTTGTTACGTGCAGATGTTCTGTGTTCTCCAGCCCTAATTTTGGCCCCAGGCCACCGCAAAGTGGCAGTCTGTACTGGGCCACAGTCAATGTTCGCTTGCATTCAGAAGCTCCATGCAAAGCCTGCCTGGTGTGCCACTGCTTCTGCTGAGGTCAAAAATGGTTGCTTAGACATATGATCAACAAGGTGTCCAAGCCCCCATTTCTGTTCTCAGCAGCAATGACAGTATGCCAGACAGACTTTCAATGGAGCTCCTGTTTATGAGGAAGCAACAGTGGCAGCTCCAAAAACTGGCCATCCCTTTCTGCTGTGTTGCATAGCCTGGGGAGGTGGGATGGCATGGCATATGGACAACTTGCTCAGGCTCAATCAGGCCAAATCCAGCTGTCTACATGTGAGAAGAACCTGAGATCACTCTGAAGTTTCTGGGAAACACTGGGATTTTCCCTGATTTTGTTTAGTTTGGAACAAAGTTGGGTAAAGGGCAGACAAATGCAGATCCTCCCAAGAAACAGCTGTATGTTGTCATGACTGCCAAAAACAACTTCAGGGTGAATACAACATTTTTCATTGTTATAGACAAGCTCAGTCATTCTCCCATTTCACATACACATTACAGTTGGCTCTCTGTATCCATGGATACTTTATCCATGGATTTCACCATCCACAGCCTGGAAATATAAAAGAATATATACATTCCAAAAAACAAACCTTGCTTTTGCCATTTTGGAGGTTGGACTGGTTGGTCCTTGTGATCTCTTCCAACTCTATGATTGTATGATTCTATGATTTTATATAAAAGATGCCATTTTACTATGCCATTGTTTTTAATGGGACTTGAGCATCCACAGATTTTGGTATCCATGGGGAGTAATGGAACCAAACCTTATCTGTTTTAGATTTAATTGCTCTTCCTATTTGCCCTTCAGAAGCACAGATATCTTTCTCTACCAAGGAGTTCTGAATCACTGCTCTGCATTACACCTGTAGTTGGCTTCATTGCCCATCATTTCTCACATTCTCATGCTTCTTCCCCCCGCTCCCACCATCTGCAAAATATAATTCATGCCCCCATGTGTTTAGGGACACTTATTGGCACATGAGATTATCAGGAGGGAATTATAATAATCACAGATACTCTTAGCAGCCCTAATTATTAGCAACTGTTGACACGGAAATCATGAAGTTCCATTTCCATGCAGAAGATGCAAAAAGCAGAGAGAGAGAAGGTTAACTCTATCTCTTTCTGTCCATGCGTCTGCACATCTAAAATGAAGTAAATGAAAGACTGCAGATGGAGAGAGCTCTTGAAAGTCTCTATTTGTATTTGTTGACCAAGACAGGGCAGATAAAGTAGCTTTTTACTGGATCAACAAATACCATAGCAGACATTAAAGGTCAAAATGGATAAATATCAAGCTACACAAATCCCATCCTTAGCTGAAGGCAACCGGGGAGACAAGTGCTGTTTTTATGACAACTCATCTTCTGACACATTGTGGCTGTTGTTGCAAAGCCATTATGGAGAGATTGGAAGAATCGTAGACACTGAATCACCGTTCCTCTTACCTATTAATAAAGAACCACAATAAGGCCCCCATCAGTGGTTTTTTAACCGTTCCTCATAATTCCCCACCCCAGCCCCCGAGTCTGGCTGATTTGAGTTTCTATTGATTTCTCAGTTAAATGCACCCTGATCAATTTTTATGGCACAAAGTCAGGAATCTTTTTTAAAAATCATATGACTAGGGCCTTTAAACTGACATTCAATGCTTTGGAGGATTTTCTTTTTACAATTGATTTTCACAAAATCCTATTAGACTTTGGTTGTATCTGCACCATAGAAATAATGCAGTTTGACACCACTTTAACTGCCAAGACTCCATCTTACTGAATGCTGGAATTTGAAATTTTGTAAGGCACCAGCACTCTTTGGCAGAGAAGGCTAACGACCTTGCAAAACTACAAATCTCAGGATCCCACAGGATGGAGCTACAGCCTTTAACGTGATGTCAAAGTACATTATTTCTTAACTGCACATGCACCCATTGATTATACCATTCCCATCATTTTTTTTAAAAAAAAAACTGTTTTGTTGCATTGAAACAAAAGTGGGCAAGCACATAATGGTTCCTCTGTGTTCCCCAAAGGTGCCATTGTTTACTGTCAGGCCTCTTGCTCCTTGTTGGTTGCCACCTGGGATAGCCATGCAGCTTGCTTTCAGTGCTTTTTATGGCAGATGTTGACAATGAGCCTTTAAAAAAATGGGAGGGCTTTGTCATGGTCCCACCATCAAAGGTGCATTTGGTGAGGACACCAGACAGGACCTTCTTGGTGGCTGCTCCCAGTCTGTGGAATTTTCTCCCAAGGGAAGCTAGGCCACCCTCTATAAAAAGTCCGTTTTAATATTAAGTTGATGTCAAATATAAAAGGGATGATTTCTGAGTCTAAGCATGTGGTAACATCCCCTCTTCTCCTTCTTCCAACCAGCAATGACAAGTGTTTGGCCATTAACTGGTTATTGCAGAAGAATCCTTTAATGGGACCTGTGTACTGTTTTTGTATTCTCATAGTATTATTATTATTATTATCACTGTTTCTTACCCACCTCAAGAGGGGGAACAGCAACAAATAACACAGCACATATAAAACATAAAGAAAAGCAT